>NC_091470.1:341661730-341961730 GCF_036971445.1 Narcine bancroftii | reverse complement strand
GGCAAATGGATGTAAGAAAAATGGAGGGTTCAGGGCTGAGAGGGAAGGAAGGGTTAGATTGATCGTGGAGTAAGTTTAATTTGGTTTTCACAACAATGTGGGCCATGGCCTGTGACGTGCTGCCCTGTTCTTTGAACCTGTTTGGAGTGGTGTTCATAAAAGCGGCAACTGAACAACACCTGGTATCTATCAGAATGCAGGGAGACTGAATGCCATTGTCTACCATACAGTAGACAAATTGTGTAGCTTTGTATCATACACAGTCTGCTTCTCCCACTTTCCAATCTACCTCCTTCCTGCTGCTCGAGTGCACCAAGAATCAGAAGTGTAATGAGTTTCTTTTAGCATGGGGTGAATTATGATTTGGAATGGTCTGCCTGAAATCCCACAAGGCCATTCACACCTGCTTTGCTGCCACACCTAATGAAAACACCTATCAATCAAACCTCACCACCCTTCCTGATCTCGGATACTTCAACACAATTAGAAGTGACTTTGTAACCACTTGCCATTCAGCCAATCAGTTATGTTTTTTTTTAGATACAATTTGCATGATTTTACGGTCTGAAGGTTGTCTCACATCTCGGGTCCGACCTTTTTACACAACATGTTCTGGGAAAGTGGGATTAATTTTCTGGAACACAGTGGCTGTGTAAAGAAAAAGTAACTTGGTTAGACACCAAATAGAAATATGACTCTTCCTTATAGATGACAAAATCTCTTGGCATTTAGGTTGCATGCTATTTTTGTAGCTCCTGATACCCTGAATACTACTGAGACTGTTTGATCTCAGAAGCTAAGCAGGCTCAGGACTGGTCAGTACTTGGAGGGGAAACCTCCTGTGAACACTAGGGGCTTATAGATTTTTGTGAGGGGCTCAGGACAAAGTGGAGCCATAAGGCAGTCAAAAGTTAAAGAAATTCATGTATGTAACATTCTAAATAGAGTATTGTGTGACAATAATGGAACCTTTTTACTTTTACCTTTACCTTTTGCTGCTCTGTTCCCTTCAGTTCCTCAACCATGCTGAAGGAGGCCAGGGTGATATCGTTTAAAATTATCACCAAGTACTTCCGCAGATTCAGGGTGAGATTAGGGACTGTTTCTGTATCCCACCATTTTATGACAGAATCATGTTACTCTATCACCCTTGTCTTTTTAGCATTACAGGAGAGGCTGGAAATAGCTCGACCATCTGTTGTGGAACCTTATCACAGCTGACCTGGCATGTTCCTGGCAATGAGGTCAAGAATGTAACTGCCTTAAATCCTTGGAATTTGTTGGCTGTTGTCCAAAATCAACCACTATGTACCACAAACACAATCTTGTGCTCATGGCTAGGCATCATATACAGAAATGCTGGAACATGACATCCATAGGACATAAAAATATATTACCAATGTTTCAGGCCTGAGCAAAAAAAAAATCAGTCATGCATCTGAATAAAAAGGTGTGGCGATGAAGGAGGAAAGGGCATGTGGAGGAGTGCAGGCCAACAGCCAAGGGGTCATAAGTAGACATGGATAGCAGGGCAGGAGAGGAGAGCTGGGAAATGATCAGGGGAAGGGAGGGGAGCCGGCTGACCTTTTGCTTGATGAAGGGCTCAGGCCTGAGGCACTTTTGAGTATTAAATGCAATCACAACATCTGTCTAACTCCTCATCTCTGATTATTGAATGAATGGTGTGGTGGATGGGAGAAGTTGCAGGACAGCACAATAGAAGGTTCCCTGAGATTTCAGATAGCACATTCTAAATCACTGCACTTGGGGGAAAAAAAATCCTGCCTCTACTACTGATTCTTTTCTTGATTATCTTCTATCAATTCTAGTTTACAGTCAAGTTGGCAGTGGAAACCATTTCCGATGTACTCTTTATAAAACATTAATTGTTGCAAACATCTTGTAATAAATCGTTATGATCGGGTCAGAGAATCGGATCTGGACGTCGTGTTGTTGATGGTTTGGATTGGAGATGGTTTGACTGCAGAGGCTGCAGAATTGCTGGAGGTGAATCCATGGATACTCGGTGACTCTGGGAGGACTCCCTTTTCCTTCCTTCTCTGGCTGTAAGAGGCGCTCGGCAATTTTAACCGATGGGAAATCTCTCTGCCTTACAGCAAACCAAGGCAAATGTTGTGTAATATTACACCTGTTTTATTACATGACATTAAAGGAAACTTGAAACTTCATTCTAAAGAGACTAATTCTTGTTTTACCAGATACCTCCATATTACTGAAATCTGCCATTCTTCATACCTGTCTTGTAAAACCTCTCTGTATTCTTTCCAAGTTCTTGCAGATAATAAGAGAATATATTCCGACTGAATCATGTCCATGGTGTTAAACTCAGAATTACATCCTTGTTAGAATATGCATACATGTCACTCAAGATTTGTATGTTTAAACAGTTGGTCTCATCTTTATACCTTCTCTTCCAATATTTTGTGCACATTGGAATCTCAGGGTTTTATAGCCAATAAGGGTGTAAGTAACAGGAGTAGGCCAATCAACCCCTTGCTATTCCGTAAGATAGCTAATCCACTATTGGCCTTAACACTGCTTTTTTCTTTCTCTCCCCATACCTTTTGTGGTTAAAGGATCTGTCAATCCCCATTGAATTTGCTCAATGACTCTGCGTCCACAGCTCTCTGGGGTTAAGAATACCATTGACTCATGACCCTCTGGTGAAGAAATTCCTGTCCAGGATACTCGTGAGGTTGCGCCTGGTTTTCTGAGTATGACCTTCAACTCAGATTTCAGATTTTTTGTCAGAATACATACATGACATCTCATCCAACCATGAGATTCCTTTACCTGGGGGCGAGGCTAAATTACCACTTAATGGTAATGCAAAAAAACTGTACTCAACATATATATATAAATAAATGAAGAAATATAAACAAACTACAATGTATAGAGAAAAAAAATCATTAAAGTGTAGTAAGAGTCCCTAAATGAGTCCCTGATTGAGTTTGTCGTTGAGGAGTCAGATGGTGGAGGGGTAGCGGCTGTTCTTGAACCTGTCCCTGAGAGTCTTTTGACACCTATACCTCTTTCCTGATGGCAGCTGCAACAACAGAGCGTGTGATGGGTGATGTGGATCCTTGATGATTGCTGCTTGTCTCTGATGGCTGCATTCCCTCTACATGTTCTCGATGGTGGGAAGAGTTTTGCCTGTGATTTCCTGGGCTGTGTCCACTACCTTTTTCAGGGTTTTACACTCAGGGTTATTAGTGTCCCCATACCAGACAGTGATGCAGCTGGTCAGCACACTTTCCACCACACCTCTGTAGAAATTTGCTAGGGTTTCCGATGGCACACCTTCTTTGAAAAAGAATATACTGGCCTTGGAGGGAGTGCAGAGGAAATTCACCAAGTGGATATCAGAAATGAAGGGATAAACTCATTGAAGTTTAGAAGGATGAGTCGAAATGTTATAGAGACATATAAAAACAGAAGCAAGGAAGGAGCTTGTTTTGCACTGGCAGGTGAGACCAAAACTTGAGGACATCACCTCAAGATTCAAGGGAATAGATTGAAGACGGAGAGGTGGAGGACAATACACAAGTGTGCTGGAGAAACTCAGCAGGTCATGCAGCATTGAAAGGAAGTAAAAAGTAACCAATGGTTCACGCCTCGTCCTCTCATCAGATGTTCCTTTACTTCCTATGGAGGCTGCATGTGTCTTGCATGACCCCAGCATCTGCAGACTTTCTTGTTTTACAGAGATGTGGAGGAATGAGAATGGTCAATCTGTGGAATTGTACGCCCTTAAATATATTTAAGAGACAAATAGATTTTGGAATTAAGGGCTTTGGGAAATGGGCATGTTTGAGCCCATGACCAAATCAGCCATGAGCTTATTGAAGTAGGCTTAATGAATCAGAAGAACCCACTCCTGCTTCTATTTCATCTGTTCTTAAGAGCAAAATAAGGGAAATGCATGTCCATCAAACCCCAGCGGTAGCAGGGCAGGTAAATAAAAATGCCACGTACTTAACAGCAAAAACACTGAATATAAGAGCTGGGGTCTTGTGCCAGAACTGTATAAAACACTTGTTAGACAACATCTGGAGGAGTGTGAGGACATCTGGTCACCACACTGCAGAATGTGATTGTGCTAGAGAGGTGCAGAGTTTCATAAACAATGCTTCTAGGGCTGAAGAATTATATTTATGAAACTAACTAGTGGAGGTATTTTCTTTGGAGCCAACAGACTGGTATCTATGAACCTAGGGACAGGCCAGGAAAGTGTGAAAAGGGAGGACCTATTTCTCTTAGTAGAGGTCCATCACAAGATTTAAATAAGTTGATGGTTGGATCAGAAGGACGACAGAACTGGAAACAGCGGCAGGGTTTGCATAGCAGTTAGTGCAGTGCTATTAGTGCCGGCAACCCAGGTTCAAATCCGGCGCTGTCTATAGCGAGTTTGTTCATTATCCCCATGTTTACCTGGGTTTACTCCGAGTGTTCCAGTTTCCCCCCACATTTCAAATGTACAGGGGTTGTAGGTTGATGAGGTATTTTGGGCTCATTGGCCAGAAGGGCCTGTTGCCATGCTGTGCATCTACATTAAATTACAATTTAAAAAGACTAAAACAGAGGAGGAAATGGTTTGAAGAGCCAAATGTTCAAACTTACTAATGGGCCAAAATCAAAGAAGTGAAAGTAACCTAACGCATTCCATTTTTGATCAGCTGGATAACTGTTAGGTGAATATTCTCATTCCACGCTGCAAGTTTCTCCAATCTTTTGGAAGCAACAGGAAGACGGTCATCTTTATTTCATTAAATATTACTTAAACCTTAAACTAACATTTAAATCAGCATCACTGAAGCCTTTGGAAGACTACACAAAAGAGTCTGGAAAAACAACCAACTGAAAAACCTCACAAAGATAAGCGTATACAGAGCTGTTGTCATACCCACACTCCTGTTCGGCTCCGAATCATGGGTCCTCTACCGGCATCACCTACGGCTCCTAGAACGCTTCCACCAGCGTTGTCTCCGCTCCATCCTCAACATCCATTGGAGCGCTTACACCCCTAACGTCGAAGTACTCGAGATGGCAGAGGTCGACAGCATCGAGTCCACGCTGCTGAAGATCCAGCTGCGCTGGATGGGTCACGTCTCCAGAATGGAGGACCATCGCCTTCCCAAGATCGTGTTATATGGCGAGCTCTCCACTGGCCACCGTGACAGAGGTGCACCAAAGAAAAGGTACAAGGACTGCCTAAAGAAATCTCTTGGTGCCTGCCACATTGACCACCGCCAGTGGGCTGATAACGCCTCAAACCGTGCATCTTGGCGCCTCACAGTTTGGCGGGCAGCAACCTCCTTTGAAGAAGACCGCAGAGCCCACCTCACTGACAAAAGGCAAAGGAGGAAAAACCCAACACCCAACCCCAACCAACCAATTTTCCCCTGCAGCCGCTGCAACCGTGTCTGCCTGTCCCGCATCGGACTTGTCAGCCACAAACGAGCCTGCAGCTGACGTGGACTTTTTACCCCCTCCATAAATCTTCGTCCGCGAAGCCAAGCCAAAGAAAGACTGAAGCAAGAAGAAATTGAGGATTTAAGTTCGCATTCTGGAGTGTGCTGTGATAACTTGTTGCTAAAATTCCATGTGATGTAACTCCTGTAATCTGTGGCAACAATTTCATTTCAAGTATTGATGGAGCTGAGTCGAGAAAACCCAGTGCAGACAAAGATACAGGATTAACAGTTGTTGAGGTACAATAGGGTATCAACAGCTGGAAATATGTAGCAAGAGAAAAGTTCAGCATATTAAGGAGAGGAAGTTAAGAGCATGGGGAATTGGCCTTCTGACAGGAAGGGGTTGGCTATGGAGCAAAGTATCTGAAATGTTTACACTTGGAGAATGAGGTAGCACAAAATAAATCTGAAAGCTGAAATTAAATTCTTATTTTTATCAGATGGTTTAAAAGCTCATTGATGCAGTTTCAACAGCCATTCTTTCTCCAGAGGATAGTATTTAAGATTAATGTGGGATATTTCTTTACAGTCTACAGTAAGCTTGATATATGTTGGAATGGAACTTGGAGAAGCTGGGAACTTCCAATGTTTTTCTTGGCAGAGTATGGAGACTTTCAAACTTCCATCTCAGTGACTGCCTAGTCTTCATAGAGTAAGAGAATAGTTAGATAATGTCAATGAATAGCAGTGCACGCTAACTTTGCTTCACAATACATTGAAGCTTTATTTGAAGGAGGGTACATTATATATCAAGTGACAACAGAGAAAGACTTGCATATCAAGCAACAAATAGGAGGATGTTGTACATCATTCAATAACTGAAAGCTTATTACACATTATTCAATAAGCAAAGAGAAGCTAAGACAATTAAACAAAATTATGGTACATTTGTATATGAATTATGTGAAATTGAAAGTGATCCCATGATGTTGAACTATGCCACCAAATCACATTTGGAAAATAAGGGTCATAAACAGTTATTTCAAAAGTAACCAAGAGAAGCTAAGCCATTTTTGGTAACACCATTTTTGTCCCAGAATTTAAAAAAAAATGCAGCAATACATTGAGCATTGATTGTGTTATTTATTGTACATCTGAAATCTGGAACTACACTAGATTCTGAAGCTATTCCACAGAAAATATCATCAATAGAGTCCTAAAACACAGAAACAGATCCACAAGCCCAACTGGTCCATGTCAAACAATGTGCCCTTCTGCTTTAGTCTTATGCCTGAATGGGGCCATACTTATCCAAGACCTCCCATCCATTATTATTCCAAATGCTAACATACCTGCCTCTGCCACTTGGTGTGACAGCTCGTTCTATATGCCCACCACCCTCTGAGTGAAGAACTGCCCTCACTCATCCCTTCTTCTAAGTCTTCTTCCCTCACTTTATAGTTACGCCCTCTCAGCTTAGATTCTCCTACTCTAGAAAACAGACTGTCACTATTCACCTTGTCTAGGTCCTCATGATTTTATAGACCCCTATAAGATTGCCTTTCAACTTTCTATGGTCACAGGTCTCATTTGCCAGTCTCTCACAAGGATTTATCTTCCCTAATTCTGGCAGCAACTTTGTAAACCTCTCCTTCAACCTTTCCAATTTTATAATATCCTTCCTGTGGCTAGGCAACCAAAACTGCACACAATATTCCAAGTGTGGCCTCACCAACATCTTGCATAACTTCATTGTGACGTACCAACACTTGCATTCAATGTCCTGACCAAAGACAGTAAGCATCTCAAATGCACTCTTCACTAAAAATTTACAGCACAGTACTAGCCCTTCAGCCCATGATGTTGCGCCGACCTACTGCATGTAAATCTACTCCACAATAATCCATTTTTCCTTACTTCATGCCCATAACTCATTATTTTTCATACATCCACAATCTAAGAGTATAATGCATGTCCCTATTGTACCAGCCATCTCCATCACCACCCCTGTCAATGGATTCAAGGCATCCATTGCACTCTGTGCAAAACAAAAACTTACCTCTGACATTTACGCCTCTGGAAGCAGGCTTTTTTTTTAAACTGAGGTTGGTTAAGACAAAAACAAGAGAGCACATGGATTAAGGGTGAAGATGAAAAGTTTAAGGGGAATCTCAAGGTGAACATATTCACTCAGAAGTTGGTGAGAATGTGGAATGAGCCTTCAGTAGAAGTGATGAATGCAGGTACAATTTCAACATTTAAGAGAAATTTGTACAGGTAGATGGATGGGAGTGAAATGGAGCTCAATGGTCTGGGAGCAGGTTGATGATCTAAGTGGATAGTTCAGCATGGACTACATGGGCCAAAGTGTCTATTTTTGTGCTGTAGTGTTCTATTACCCTGACTCCTCACTTAAAGAAGCAGACACTGCCTGCATGCAAGAGCAAAATGGCATTCAAGCATGAGCTGATAAGTCGCACGTAACCCTTGCATTGCAGAAGGACAGGCAAAGTCCTCCAAGAATAGGGAGTCCAAACATCTACCCTTGGCAATTAAAGGCATTAACATTGCTAAATTACCCATTACACAAGACAACATGGACCAGTTGGGCTTGTGGATCTGTTTCTGTGTTTTAGGACTCTATTGATGATATTTCCTGTGGAATAGCTTCAGAATCTAATGTAGTTCCAGATTTCAGATGTACAATAAATAACACAATCAATACTCAATGTATTGCTGCATTTTTTTTAAATTATGGGACAAAAATGGTGTTATCAAAAATGGCTTAGTACTTCTCTTGGTTACTTTTGAAATAACTTATTTTCACCAAATTACCCATTACACAAGACAACAAATATTTTCAAAAGGTTTGCTTCCTGAAAAAAAAATTGGGGATTGTAATAGATTACTTCAAGCTGAACACAAAGATTATTTCAGACTTGCTGTTCCATGTAGGAATTTGGAGTAATGTTAAATGATGTTTTATTGAATTTTGTATGTTTAATCGCATAATAATGCTGGCACATTGTGTTTGTTCCACTGAGTGAAAAATGTTTTGCTTCTGATTTTCATTTGTACACAATATCTGATGCCTCTCGTCTAACAATAATCGGCCAGCATTGATGATTCCATTTGCCCTGAGATTGCTTTTCCATGGTTGCAAGTCATGGTGAAACCTTTCACCATGTTCGTCACTGACTGCACCATGATCAGCAGAGAAGTCCAAGTGTGAATGCAGAAAATGAATTTTCAGTAACATGTTGCATTTCATCATTTTGAATGCTTAAAATATGACAGGAAATCACAAAAAAAAATGTTAAATCTAAAAAAAAATGTGATCATAAAATTTTAAGGTGATTTTCATGATCAACAGCTCAAAATCCATAAAATACACCCAAAAGTGTTCAGGAAGCAATTATCAATATCCTGAAAAGAGCAGACACTGCAGATACAAAATCAGGTCAGAGGCTTGGTGTCCTGTGGCAAGTTACTCATGTCACTACACCCTAGGGCTATCCACCACCTCCAAGACACATCAAGAATGTGATGGAATACCCTCCATTCACCTTAATGAGAGCAGTCCTCACAGCTTTAAAGTAGCACAAAGCAGCCTGCTTAATTGACAGCCAATAAGCATTCATTCATTTGCTTTGCCCCTGGTACACAGTTACTCCAGTGTGTACCACCTGCAAACTGTGTGGTTATTTACCCACACAGTTACATCAACAGCCCCTTCCCCATTTCGGACCTCTATAATAAGGAGGACAAAGGCAGTAAGTGCATGGAATCATCAATGCTTATCGGTCCCCCTCCATCCTGAATCAAAAATTTATCGCTAATTCTTTTTTTTATTGCTGAGTTTAAATCTGGAACTCTGTACCCAACTTATACCCCAGAACCACAGAAGTGAATCAACAAAATGGCTCACCCAAACCATCTCAAGAACAATTAGGGACAGTCAATATGTCCGAAACCCACACAGGATACTCAGGTAGCAAAAATTAATAAAGTCATATGAGATGGTTAACTATTGTATGTGATATGTCTCAGTTCAGATGAGAGTCAATTGCCTTACCTGGAGAATTTGTTCCTTGATGAATTTCTCTCAGTGAATTATATATAAGAATGCAATAGAAATAGGAGTTGGCTATTTGACCCTGTGAGCCTGGTGCACCTTTCATTAAGATCATGGCCAATTTTTTTAATATCGGAGCCACTTTCCTATGTTCCCCCAATATCCCTTGATTCTGTTAATATTTCAAAATCTCTGTCCTGAATATACTGAATGACTGTGCCTCCTTTACCCTCTTAGTTATACAATTCCAAAGTTTCATTACCCTCTTGCTGCAAGAGCTAACTAATGCAAGTCCTGAATTGGCGACCCCTTATTTTAAGACAATGGCCTTGTGTCCCAGGAACCCCAGCTGTGAAACATCAACATTATCGAGCCTTGGGGGAATCTTGTCTATTTTACTTAGATCACCTTTCATTCTTCGAAACCTAAGACCAAACGGGCCCGGTCTGCTTAGTCTTTCCTCGTTTGAGAAATCGAGGAAGCAACTGCTTTTCCCAGAGGATAGTGAAAATCTATGAAATTTGCTGCCCATTGAAGGGCTCAGAAAATATATTTTAAGGCAAGATTTTTACATAGTAGAGGAATTAAGGGATGGGTGGGGGGAAAGTCAGGAGCTGAACCTAACATCAGATCAGCCAGGATCACAGGCTGCATGACCTTCTCCTGCTCCTATTTTTTACGTCCTTGCCCCATGTACTGAGATACATTGAAAAGCATGGTGTAGAATGCTCTCCAGGTAAAAGTCTGTTCATACAAGTCAAGCTGGTAGAGCAATCATAAAACAAAATTGCAAGGGGAAGTTTTCGAAAAAGTGAAAGAGTACAGCATCTAGTGTTCCAAAGTACAAGGTGCTGAGAAATGTACAGCTAAGATAATGCAAGGGCATCATCTTTTACCAATGAGATTAGACTCTGATAACAAGAACATGGAATCTGGAGGTACTTTTTTCCATCTTGTGTATCTTTTGCCTGGTAGAAAGGGGGAGAAGAGAGTGTTATCGGCACAAATAGAACACATTGGTATGGCAGACTGAAAAAGGTGTTTAACATTTTCCTTGAGAAAAAAAAGGAAATGAAAAATCAGTGATCCATGAATGCAAGAAAGCATTACTATTACTGGAAGTGAACAGCTCTGTTACATGAACTAATTTGTTGGCCTCCCCAACACAGTTGATTTTGCTTCTTCAATGTTGATATCTTTCTTGAAGACACACTTCAATGCAAAACCATCTCAAATATTTCAAAGCTGCACATTCAGTGCATGTCAACACGTGCCAGTGAAAGCAAGTGATGATTCCATTTTGATTGTAGTATGTGATGCAATGCAGTTATGGAAAGTACAGATTTTACTATGCCAGGAATGCTGATGAATGTAAACAGACCATGCTCTTTAACACTCCAGGCTTTATATGTGAAAAATGCAATGACACTTAATCATGCAAAAGGATTTCACTCAATTCTAGATGCAGATATGAGAGAAATGTGCACTGGAACTGGAATGGTCACAGTAAGGTCATAACTCTAACATCAAGTGTATCTTCCAGATCTGAAAGGTGGGTATCCTTTGGTTACGTGAGAGATAATGGGAGGCCCCACCATCATTTCGCTAAAAATCACTCAGCCTTGGTTTCCGCATTCAAAATGGGGCACTACCATAGCTGCAAAAGAGAAGAGGAAATATAACAAACCCCTTCCTCGAAGATGGGGAAATGAATATCCAGAGAAATCTGGCACAAATGCCTGGAATACCATGCGAATAAATGAAGACACGGAAGAGTGCATTCAACATGGCTCAGATAGTGACAAGGAATTTGAAACCATCTTTAAGATAAGTGGTGCGAATATTGTGATCCATATTAATACTGCAGCAGATTGCACAGTAATGGATGAGCTCCCTCCAGGCACAATTATAGCTAGATTCCACAACCCAGGAGCAAGTCTTAATAAACATATAGACAGGAGAAGCGCTGAAATACATTGCGAGATTAGGAAGATAAAAGCAAATGACGAGAAATTTCCCCTTGACAGAGGTGTCTCTGGGCATTTTTATGCTGGGCCTCCGTTTCGAAGCTGGCTCCATCCACGGAGACAAACCTGAACTTCCCTTTTAATAGAGCAGCCCTAAGAGCCTGCTCCTGAACCGCTTTTATGAAGAGCGGCGCCTCGTACTGTCCACCCTGGAGCCAACATAGGCGAGGTGACTGTTGCCATGGCACCACTTGTCAACATGACAGAATAAATGTGCAGCGAGCAAGGGCCATCTTCATGACCCATAATCCCCCAAGCAAATGGAACCACTCTGGGAAACGCAATTCCAGCTGGGTGTTGGATTATGGGTAACA
Organism: Narcine bancroftii; assembly: GCF_036971445.1. Taxonomy (NCBI): domain Eukaryota; kingdom Metazoa; phylum Chordata; class Chondrichthyes; order Torpediniformes; family Narcinidae; genus Narcine; species Narcine bancroftii. Next base: position 341,949,879 of record NC_091470.1, on the reverse strand, counting down.
AAGATGGCCATTGATCATTCTGCCCGGAGTTTCCCCTCTGGCTTGGCGTTGAAAGTGGCCGTTACAATCCCATACAAACATGAGGTAAATTCTGTAGAACTCTTTCACCACACTCCCCTCCTGAAATATTAACTGTTTAATTCATGTACATAACAGAAAGTAAACATTGTTGCGTGTTTCTTTAGTAATCGGTCGTGGGCGTCATCAGCCAGCCCCTAGCCAGCCGCTTGCAGCGGCAGTACATTTATGAAGTGAGGTGGTGCTCCACTGCTGTGACTACCCCCTGGAAGGATTGGAGTCGACGTCTTGGAGCTGCTTGCTGAGTATTTATGAAGGTAGGGTCAGCAGCGTGAGGGCGGAGAATTTCTGCCTTTACAGTCACGTTTTTAAAAAATCTATAAAAAGGCCTATTGAGGAGATGGTATAAGTTTAAGGTAAGTGGTTGAAGAACAAGTGGAAATTTGAGGAACGATTTTGTTTTCACCATCTGAATGGTTGAAATCTAGAATGCACTTTCTAAGGGGATGATGGAGGCAGGTGCTATCACCACTTTCAGAGGGGTTTAGATGGGCATTTGAAGTACAGAAGGCTAGTAACCACATCACATTCTGTTTGACAGACCCTCTGTCCACAACCTTTCACTCACAGAATCACTCACGCAGCAGCTGGCCCTATCCACAGGATGCCCTGCAATTCGCTAAGGCCCCTGTGACAACACCTTCCAACCCTCAGCTTCTACCAGCTGGGCAGCAAACGCGTGGGACTACCACCAATGTGCTATTCTGACTTGGAAAGATATCGCCGTACCTTCACTGTCGCTGAGTCAGAATCCTGGAACTACCCCCCTAACAATAATTTGCATACACCCACAGCTCAAAGACTGCAGGGGTTCGAGCCCACCACCACTTCAAAAGCAATTAGCAAAGGGTAATTAAGTGTGATGCCCGTATCCCTTGAATGAATAATAAAAAAACCTGAATTAGCTGAAAAAAACAGGATTGGAAGACATAAGTACTTGACGATTGGCAAGAACATCGTGGGCTTAAGAGCCACAATTGTGTTGTAGGATTCTCTGACTCGGTACAATACTATTCAAGAGTCAGAGAAATGGATAAGCATATTTTCATAAAGCATTGGACAGGCTCATGATCAGAACACTGAGGTGAGCACATCCCGTTTATCTACTACTCCCATTTAGAAGTTGAGGGGAAAATCGACAGGTCTCTTTTCTCTCCAGGCTCACATGCTCCATGTTTGAATTAACACTGTGACAAGAAGGGAAGGCATGGCCACCAAAGTAGCAAAATCACAGAAGTACTGGAGGAACACAGCTGTCTATAGGAGGTTCAGATCTATTACCGATGTTTCAGGCCTGACACCTCCTTCAAGGTGTGAGTAAAAAGCAGGTAGATGTCTGAATTAAAAGAAAGGGCAGGGAAAGACATACAGATCAACAGACAAAAGGAGTTAATCGGTTATGAAGAGGCCAAGAGAGAGGAATGGGAGGGGGTAAGGCAAAGGAGACAGAGGGAAATAGGAAGAGAGAGGAAAGAAGACATAGGGAAAGAAGGAGGGTAGGAGCTAGCAGAAACCGGAGAGGTTGATGTTAATGCCATCCAGTTGGAAGGTGCCCAGATAGAAGATGAGACGTTGTTGGTCTCTGCCTGGCAGTGCACAAGACCATGGACAGACATGTCAGCAAGGGAATAGGTGGCCACTGGGAGATCGCTGGAGTTGGGGCAGACACAGCGAAGGTGCTCGACGAAGCGATATCCCAGTCTGTGCCCAATTCCCCCACCCCCACCACCACCGATGTTGAGGAGATGGCAGATGACCCCCACAGATCCAGAAGTTAAGTGCTGCCTCACTTGGTTTAATAGATTTACCTCCTTCGGACGCTGCGAGACCTGCTGTTCCTCGAGCATTTCTGTGTTTTTACTACAATCAGTGTCTGCAGACTTTCATGTTTTGCTACAGCCACCCAAGTAAAAGTGAAACACAGAATGATTTGGAAGATTCTGTGAAGTTCAAAAGAAACACTGGAAAGCCACTCAAAGGGCTTTTACAGTAGATGAGATGCACTGTGCATAAGCAATGATCAGTGTTGGAAAGGCAAGTGGAGAGTGGAATTGGCTGGTGATCGAGAGGGTTAGAGGGGAATGTTGGGACGAGAGCTAGCGATATTGGGAGGAAACTAGCATTGTAGGGAGATCATTAGTGGAGAGGGCACAGGTTATCTGGGGAACAGATGGGGGAAGGCTAATGAGCAGTTTTAGGATGATGTTTGGGAAGGGTGAAAATCTGGAGAGTTACAGGGAAGAGGATGGAAACCTGATAGTGGGTTGATAAGGGTGCTGAGAGTTATAATAAGTGATGTTTATTGTCATATACATTGTACAACGTACACATAGACTGAAATTCTTGCTTGTTGCAGCTGAACAGGTACTTGTAAAATAAAACTCTAATAGTAAGCATAATCAAATTTAAAAGAGGTAATAAATAAAATTGATCGATAATATTCAGAGTAATCTTAGTGCAAAAAAACCTTGCAAAACTGCAGACCGTCCTTTTGTGCTGTCGGTGCAGTTCAAGGTTAGTGTAACAAGGGAAAGATTCAAGAGCCAGGCAGCTGTCGGAAAGAAACTGTGCTTGAACCTAGAGGTGCAGGTTTTCAGGCTTCCTTACCTATTGCCCGAACGTAGCAGTGAGAAGAACAGACGGCGTGGCTACAGCGCCAATGACTTGAGTTTGAATCCGGTGCTGTCTGTAAGGAGTTTGTTTGTTTTCCCTGTGTCTGCATGGGTTTCCTGCAGTTTCCTCCCTCCCTTCAAAACATGGTCAATTTGGTGGCACATGCTCGTGGGCTGAAAGAGCCTGTTACTGTGCTGTTGTGCTAAATAAAAGATGTGGCTAGGGTCATGGATGGGGGGGGGGGGTCCTTTAATGATGTTGGCTGCCTTCTAGTAGGGCTGGTGCTCAGGAGATTGGGTTGGGAGAAGGGTGGCACTCAAATGGAAGTGCAATGGTCAGTAGTGAATTGGGGCACGTTTGGTTGGTTGGGCATGACGTCCTCCTGAACCAGAAATTGGTGGGGGAAAGGTGAAGGAGGACCAGTAATCGGAAGGTTGTTTTAGAAGGGGGTGGGGGGGGGGGAGGGGTTTGTAGCTTGTAATATTGCGACCGAACTCCATGTTAAATTCTAACTCAGTGTTAAAGGCCAGCTCAGTTTCAACACTTGAAAAGAATTTTGACAGGCAGATGGATGGGAGAGGTGTGGAGTGCTATGGACTGGGTGCAGGTCAATGAAACGAGGCAAAAAAAAACAGTTCTGCACAGACTAGAAGGGCTGAAAGGGCCCATTTCTGCACTGTCGTGTTCTAATGGTTCTACTGTTTCTCCAACTTCCTAGGTGATACAACAAATGTGAAATTATCTTTGTGTTCAGTTTGAAGTTGTCTATCATATTCTCCCATTTGTTTCCAGGAAGCAAACTTTATGAAACATGTTGTGGCCCAGGGTCATGAGTGGGTCTCACTCTGAGCAGTGCCCCCCCCCCACCCCCCCACCCCCCCCCCCCCCCCCCAATTTTCCTGCAAAACTAGCCCCCTCCCTAAAGCTGTCATACACTCCCTGGAGTTGCCATTGGTCTAGCAATGGAGCGGGCATCATTTATAAAAATACATTTTGAACCCAAACTATTAATGTGTTTTCATCCAAGCACCACGTGTCCTTGGTGTGCCTCAAAACGTCCGGCACCATACGCTGCCGGGCGCTGGGAGGACCATCTCGCTCAGCGCAGCCGCCGTCACCTCTTGCACCTTCCCGCCTTCCCCCCCCCCATCGTCGACCTCCTGGAGGTTCGCGCAATGCACTCCGGGTAAGGAGAGCCGCCATATTACTTCCGCAGATTCGTCAGAAAGTGAAAAAAATATATTTACAATTTTAATATAATGACACTTCTTCGGGTAACGTCTAAATATAATTAGAATTATAATCGCATGCATATATATCGAAACGCATGGATCACCGAACTCCAGGTGAGAAATGGCGACCGCGTCATTTTCTGTTTCTTCTGTCTGTTTTTTTGAAAGGTAAAAGTAGCGCGAGCTCCCAGACCGAGCCAGTTCGAAGCCAAAATAAATCCTCCGGAGATGGGTTAAAAAGTTTTAAATAATTGTTTGCACCGACTCGCGATCGATTTTGAAAAGCAAAAGTTCAAAAGAATATGTTGAGAAAGAAAAGTCAGTGAACGCCCGTCAGCCGTCGGCAAGGTTGTGATTGGCGGCTGGTTCCGACTGCTGATTGGCCAAAGCCACAGCTGGATACGCCCCTGATCTGTCAATCAAAAGGGACATGTCAGTCTGTTCAGCAGTCACTGTGTCAGATGCCCCCATCTGCAGGGGGGCTTTGGGAATGCATTGACCAAATAAAGTACAGGTAGAAGACCTAAAATTTGGACTGCTGGTGAATTGGGTTGGTCCGGAATTTTGGATTATCCGGGTTCCCTGGCACCAAGAGCTTCAAATTCCTGGGCGTCAACATCTCCGAGGATCTGTCTTGGAGCAGATGCAGTTGTCGATACGATCACGAAGAAGGCTCGCCAGCGGCTATACATTGTGAGGAGTTTGAGAAGATTCAGTAAGTCACTGAAGACTCTTGGAAACTACTACAGGTGTACCGTGGAGAGCATTCTGGCTCGTTGCACCCTCTCTGGTACAGAGGTGCCAATGCTTAAGACAAGAAAATTCTTCAGAGGGTTTGTTAACTCGGCCAGTGAAACCAGGTCATCAGTCAGAATCAGAATTTCTTGTCATGAACTTGTCACAAAATTTATTGTGGCAGCATCACGACGCAAACCTTTAATCCACCTTACAAAACAAATAAATATAGTGCAAGAAAAAGTCAAAGTCTGGTGTTCATTTTTCATTCAGGAATCTGATGGGAGCGGGAAAGAATATGTCCTTGTGCCGCTGAGTGCTCATCTTCAGGCTCCTGTACCTTTTTCCCGATGGTAGCAGAGTGGGGCATGGCCTGGGTGGCAGTGGTTCCTTGGATTATAGAGGCTGCTTTCTTAAGACATCACCTCTTGTAGATGTCCTGGATGGAGTGAAGACCATGATGTCACAGACCGAGTTAACAATCCTCTGGAGTTTGTTTTTTTGTCCTGAGAGTTGGCGCCTCTATACCAGGCAGTGATGCAACCAGCAAGAATGCTCTTCACGGTACACCTGTAGTAGTTTTCAAGAGTCTTCGGTGACATATTGAATCTTCTCAAACTCCTCACAATGTATAGCCACTGGAGAGCCTTCTTCATGATTGCATTGACAAGTAGGCTCCAGGGCAAATCCTCGAAGATGTTAACACTCAGGAATTTGAAGTTCTTGACCCTCTCCAATGAGGACTGGTTCATGTTCTGATTTCCTCCTGATATTCACAGCCATCTCCTCGGTTTTGCTAATGTTCTTCACTCCATCAAGGACCCTCACCACCCAGCCACAATGCTGTTACAGTAGTTCAACTCACATGCTGTCTGTAAGGAGATTTGCCCTATTCAAAAAATATACCGGGGGGTTGTAGGTCAATTGGGTGTAATTGGGCGGCACAGGTTCATTGGCCTGTACTGTGCCATATGCCTAAATTCAATTTTAAAAATGTAAATTTAAAGATTACCTGTATCAAGCATGATTGCTTGTTGCTGCTGTGCATCTGTGGTGCTTATGCACGCACACATGCACACAAAAGCCCACCAAGTTTTAAAAGTTTGAAAGTGGTTTCTTGATGTCTGGATTTCTGCCATTGGGATTTTTGGACTTCTCTGCATGTGCAATAAGAACAGAAAATGCTGGCAGTCGTTATTCAGCAGATCAGTCAACATCTGTGGTGTAGAGTGAGAAACTGAGTTAACGAATTGGACGCAATAGATTGCAAATGTTGGAGGCTGGAGCATAAAAACGAACTGAGTGGGTCAGGAGGAGTGAGAGGAATAGTAAATGCTTCAAGTCAAAAGCATTAAGGTTTATCAATTTGTATTGCTTTCATTAGATTTTTTTTTAAAACAAATTCTTGTACCCGCAGGTAATTTGATTTTTTATTAAAGTATGGATGGAAGTCATCTGATGAGAAAACAATAACTTGCATTCTTTTCTGAATTTCTTTTAGCATAAGAAATCACTCCAGAACTGTAATCCGATCCTGCTTGAGATTGAGTCATTTATTAGGGGATTTTCAGACATGTGACTAATAGTTTGACGTTAAAGGAGACTTTAGGGAAGCAAGAAAGGCAGAAGTAAAGGGGAAAGTGTTTTGGAACCTGACAGCCAAAGGAAAGTTATCAATGGTGCAATTTAAAATGTGGGAAAGCAGCAATGCTCACAGGTCACACATGGAGGCTAGTACAGAAGGTCAGATTGCATGGGATCCTGGGTGAATTGGCCAATTAGCTTGATGGTAAGAGGGTGATAGTGGAGGGTTGTTACTCAGATTGGAGAATTATGATCTGTGATGTGCTGCAGGGGGTTGATGCTGAATCCACTGTTATTTGTCATCTATATTGATAGTCAGTTGGTGGTATAGTGAATTGCAAGAGACCACAAGACATAGGAGCAGAAATAGGATATTCAGCCTATCGATTCTGCCTAGTGATTTAGTCATGAGCTGATCCATTTTCCACACTCAGCCCCACTGACTGGCCTTCTCTCCATAACCTTTGATGCCTTGGCTAATTAAGAACCTGTCAATCCCTGACTTAAATGCACCCAATGACCTGGCCTCCACAACCACCTGTGGCAACAAATTCTGGAGATTTACCACCATCTGGCTGAAGAAATTCCTCCATATCTCTGTTCTAAGTGGACGCCCTTCAATCCAGAAGTTGTGCCCTCTTGCCCTGGACTCTCCCACCATGGGGAAACAACCTTTCAACATCTACTCTGTCCATGCCTTTCCACATTTGAAATGTTTCAGTGAGATCCCCCTCATTCTTCTAGATTCCAACGAAGGCCAAGAGCTGTCAAATGCTCATATGACAACCCTTTCATTCCCGGAATCATCCCAGTGACCCCTCCCCAATGTCAGCACATCTTAAATGAGGAGCCAAAAACTGCTCAGAATATGTCAATTGCCTTAAAAGCCTCAGCACCGCATCCCTGCTCTTGTATTCTATTCCTCTTGAAATGAATGCCAACATTGCATTTGTCTTCTTCACCACTGTGTCAACCTGCGTTTACCTTTAGCCTATCCTGCACGAGGCCTCCCAGGTCCCTTTGCATCTGGGTATTTTCAATTTTCTCTTCTTTTTTAAAAATAGTGTGCCCATTTATTTTTTTTATACCAAAGTGCATGACTGTACACTTTCCAACATTACATTTCATTTGCCACCTTTCTGCCCATTTCCTAATCTGTCTAAGTCCTTCTTCAGGCTCCCTGTTTCCTCTACATGACCTGCTCCTCCACCTACCTTCCTATCATCTGCAAACTTGGCCATGCATTCTATTATCCAAATTATCAGGCACCTATGGGGATTGGTGTATTAACCAGATAAGTATATTTTCTGGTTGATTGAGATTTACTCTTTACAATGGCTAACTAATACACCTGCAATAAGAATAACAGTTTAAAAGACATAAATACTGCACTGTGCTTACAGTCAACAAACCACTTGCATGAATTTATAAAGCATTTTGGATTATTTTCAGTTACATTCTTTGAAAACCATCACTGGATCCCCCTCCACGGAGCCGTCCGAAAAACAAACCATAACATTATAGATAATTACCCCCCCCCCCCACCAAGTTTACAGATAAAGCCTCTGACCGGGATGACTCTTACTAAGCAGGGATAAGGAGACACATTAAGAGAATCACTCCCAATGGCAAGCGGCATCAACCAGCTCGTCATCTTGAATGACGCCACTGCTGTTTCACACAACTTTATTCAAACAGCTGCTATGAACAAAAACGCAACCAAGGCTCTCCACTGGCAGGGGTTTTAAAGTGCAACATAAAAAGAAGCAGCCGCAATATCAACCCCTGTGAAAATCTTCCAACAGCTGGCAGCATGTTCTACATCAGTGGTTTTCAAACTTTTTCTTTCCACTCTCATTCCACCTTAAGTGATTCTTATGCCATCGGTGCTCTGTGATTAGTAAGGGATTGCTTAAGGTGGGTGGGAAGGGAAGGTTGAGAACCACTGCTCTAGACCCAATTGTTACTGAAATATTTTGCTTGAGAAAAATTGTCATTGGCCCATTTCCTTTGGAGTTTTGAAATAACGAGTCAATTAGGTACAATTAAAACGGTGGCTTTCAAACTTTTTTTTTCCCCTACATACCACCTTAAGCAATTCCTTTCTGATCACAGAGCACCTGTGGCATAGGGAATACTTAAGGTGGAATGTGAGTTTAGGGGGGCAGTTTGAAAACCACAGTTTTACATGAACTGAGTAAATGGCCAAGAAATGGCAAATGGAATTAAACTTGGACAAGTGTGAGGTGTTTTTTTTTGGGGGGGGGGGGGAGAGTTAAACCAGGGCTGGGTTGCAGTTTTAAGCCATGTCCCTGGAGAGTGCTGTAGAATTCAGAGACCTATAGGTGCGGGTGGATAGTACCTTCAGAATGGCAACATGGCAGAAAGGGTTGTGAAGCAGCTCCATAAAACTCTGGTTAGATCATACTTGGAATATCATGTTCAGTTCAGGTTTCCTCATTACAGGAAGGATGTGGAAGCTTTGGAGGGGATTTACCAGGAAGTTGCCTGAATGAAGAACATGTCTTATGAGGCAAGGTTAACAGAGCTAAGGCTTACTCTTTGGAGCGAAGAATGATGAGTAGTGACTTAATAGATGTCTACAAGATTATGAGAAGCATAGATGGGGTGAACAGCCATTGCCTTTTTCCCAGGCAACAGTGGCAAACACCAGAGGATATCTGTATTAGGCGAAGGAAGAAAAGTTTAGGGGAGACGTCAGGAAGATGTTTTTTTTCACAGAGTTGTGGGTGCCTGGAGTGCATTCCCAGGTGTGGTGGTGGAGGCTCGCACAATAGGGATATTTAAAATACTCTTAGACAGTCACATGGATGCAAGAAAAATAGAGGTAGGGAAGGTTTAGATTGTTGAGTAGGTGTATATAGGTCGGCACAACACTGTGAGCCAAAGAGCCTGTACTATGCTGTCATATGCTTTGAAGGATGTATTTGGCATGCATTAATTCCTTGGCCAGGACTCTGACTACAGGAGATGGGATGTCATGTTAGAACTCTGCAAGATATTGCTGAGGCTTTACAGAGTATTGTGTGTAGTTCTGGTTACCCAGTTAGGAAAGATATTGTTAAACCATAAAGGGCGCAGAGTTTTAGTGGGATGTTACTGGGTCTAGTTGCTGAGTAGGAAAAGTTGAAAGTGATATGGGCTGAATGCAGGCAAATGGGACTGCAAGAATGTTAGGCCAAAGGGCCTGTTTCCATGCTGTATGTATGAATCAGAGTTCTACAGCACAGAAGCAGGTCCTTCGGCCCTTGGTGCATGCCAATCCAGCTGGTCTCATTTGCCTGCGTTGGGCCATTTCCATCTTAAACCTTTCCTATCCGTGTACCTGTTTAAATGCCTTTTGAATATTACAAATGCTCCAGCTTCTCTCACCTCCTTTGCTAGCACATTGCATACACCACCACCATCTGTGTTAAGAAGGTGCCATTAACTTGGGGGTCCAGTCAAGTGTTTGAGTGGGCAGCGAACAGGTAAGAATCTTTAAAATGCATCATAGCCAGGTGAAAGGATGGCGCAGTTGGCATAGCAGTGCAACGCCTTTACAGCGCCAGCGATCGGGACTAGACCTGGGTTTGAATCCCGCTCTGTCTGTAGGAGTTTGTATGTTCTCCCCATGTCTTCGTGGGTTTTCCCCGGGGGCCCTAGTTTCCTCCCACCATTTGAAACTTACCAGGGGTGTAAGTTAATGGGGTGTAAATTGGGCGGCACGGACTCGTGAGCTGAAATAGCCTGATACCGTGCTGTATGTCTAAACTCAAATTTAAAATCTAATGTAGATTAGCAAGCACAAGAAATACAATGAAGAAAACCTACTAAGTCATTTGCATGCTTCATGGAAAAGCAGTAAAACTCTTTATTCTTTTTCTGCACCCGCTGTCAAACATACTGAATGTTTTCCTGTTTTCAGTATCTAAGGATTGCTTATTTTTTGCCTTTGGTTAAGTGAGTTGAAAGATGAAGTAAGCCAAAGATAATTTTTGCCATTTGTAATTCTACAATCTCTGAATGAACCAATTGATTCCATTCCCTTGTTTTTACAATTGATTTTTTTTTATTATTGTCACGTGTAAAGTAGAAACATTTTGTTTTGTGAGCTATCCAGGCAAGCCAAATCATTCTTCAGTGCAACAGGTAGTCCAAAATAAAACAAGGTGTTACAGAGAAAAGAGTAATTAAAATAGTACAAGGTGTTTCAGTGAGAATGAGAGATCATCTCTTGCTGCTTGGGGTCCATTCAAGAGTCCGATAACAGCTTGAAAGAAAATGTTTCTATGGTTCACCTGTGTATTCAAGATTCTTTTATTGGCATGTAATAAATAGTGTGATATTATACAGAATTTGCTGTAGTCTGCCATAAAGCAGACAGATTCACCATTGGCAGAAATTGCCTGAAGCGCCTCTTAGTCAGAGAAAGAGAACCAAAAGAGTGTTCCCTCAGAGTCACTGAATGTCTGCGAATCTGTCTCCAGCGCTGCCTCAGCCCCCTGCAGCCACACAGAGTCCAGTCCAAACCATCGTCAGCCCAAGCTCCAGATCTGAACGTCCGACACAATCAGGAAACCTTCAGTGCCCTTGGTATCCGCTCACCTGCTACCCCTTCAGCCAATCTCGAGCGTCTCCAGCAGTCCGCTGCCTGGTGTGAATCCCTTGACTACAGTCACCAGCAGCCCGCAGCCTGCGCGGGTTCCTTGCTTTAAGTCACCAACAGCCTGCTGCCTGTGTGTTCTTCAGCTGCAGAACCCCTCACTGGTCCACTGCTATGGTCACGATCCTGGGGTTTGACTCCTCTGCTTCTCCTGTTCTGATATCTGCCACCTCCCCTCTTTTGAGGCAGGTCTTTTCTGTCTATTACAACTTGGAAATAAATTGCTTTGACACACCATTTTGCCCCCATTGAGATTCACATTTATCCCCAAGCAACATTGGACACTGTCATTCCCATTTGCAATAGTGGCAACATTTTGACAATTCACCATTCCAAAAATAGATACAATAGTTTGGAAGAATATTGTTAAAAATTGTGCAAGGCATTTTAAAAGGACACCAAAGGTCTCTCTGCCTTGAGAATAGCAAGCTGGATCTTCTATCTATAGATAGCTGGGGCCCATCTATAATTGTTGCAGCCTAATGTGTCAGAACTGATCGTGCTCCTGCTATGGTTTTTTTATATGGTGATTTGACCTCCACAATCGACGATATGCACTGGTATTTAAAAGTTATCAGATGGGTGCTCACTTTATGTTTTATGCCAGACCTGGTCCTTTCATTTTCAATCTAACCATCCTCTGGCTTGGAGCATCAAACAAACACACTGCTGGAGGACATTGGCAACACCTGTGGAGGGAAAGAAATAGTCAATCTTCTGGGTTGAGAAAATTTTGGGACTGAGAACATTAACGGCAGGTTGCTGATCCAGGATTTTGACCCAAAACTTGCCTGTCTCTTTCCATCCACAGAAGAGGTTTGGCCTGTTGAGTTTCTCCAGCAGTTTGCTGTTTGCTCCAGATTCCATTAAATCAGACAACAAAGATTATGCTTCCTAAACACTTCTGGGTATATTTTATGGATTTTGGGGTGCTGATCATGAAATTCAACTTAAATGTTTCCTATCAAGCACCGTTTTTTAGATATAACTTATTATTGTGATTTCCTGTCATATTTTAAGTCTACTTCAAGTATACAAAACCATGTAGTTGAAAATTCATTTTTTTGTCTTCACACTTGGACGTTTTCCCTGCTAATCTTGGAGCAGTCAGTGACGAACATGGTGAAAGGTTTCACCACGACATTGTGCCCACAGAAAAGCAGTATCAGGGCAAATGGAATCCATCAATGCTATTGTTGGACACTTACATGAGAGGCATCAGATGCAGAGTACAAGCAAAAATCAGCAGCAAAACGTTTTTATGTCAGTTGAACTAATGCATCGTGTCAACATCATTATGTGATTAAACAGGCTAAGTTCAATAAAAGTTAATTTAATGTTTCTCCAACTTTCTACATGATACAGCAAATCTGAAATTCTCTGTATTACCTTGAAGTTGTCTCACCACTTTTTTTCAGGAAGCAAACCTTTTGGGGGGAAAAAATGTTGTCCAGAGTTATTAATGGATCCACATGTTGGTGGCCAGGGTTGGTGGTGGTTGAGAGGTGAAGAAATTATGGATGCCAAGCTTCAAACAAGTTTTCCTCCAAGATTTCTGCTAGACAGCTAGACAACTTGAATATAATGAATTTAACAAAATAACTATCAATTGTGAATAATCCTTTGATGGCTAACACATTTTTCCTTTTTCTTTTGTACCCACCTTCCCACGCCATTGCTCAGATCTGGTTTCAATCTTCATGTGCAAATTATGCAACCTGTTTTCTCCATGTCAAGATGAGCTATTAACTCATGTCTCTGAGAAGCATGTAGAAAGTGACCATGCTCCAGATGATCTCATTGTCCCATTACGACCACTTCTGTCATCTGAGAAGACTGACCAAACTGAAGGAGGTAGGACACCAAAGTAATTATGCCTTACTATATTCACACAATAAATGTATTCTTGAATAATACTACAGTTAAAAAAAAACTCTGGTATCCAGCACATATGGGGATTGGTTGATACCGGATAAGTGTATTTTCCGGTTGCTTGGTTGCATGAATTGGTAAACTAACGGCAAGGCATGCCAATTTCAAGCTTATGTAATCTTTTACCAATTTTTCTTTTGCTGGTTGCTTGAAAAACCAGGGGTTTTACTGTACTTCTCTGCAAGTATTAAGGTTTCAGCTGATGGAACAAGCAGACCTTGAGCTCTTGTCAACTTAACAAGTTTGGAGTCCAACACTGGTTTAAAAATTAAAGAAGCACTTTAAATCTTCATAAAATACATATCGGTCGATTAATTGATGCCATGATATTATTGGTGGTTCAAACACTAGCCTATGCAATGAGCTGATCTAAACAGAACCATGATCTTCTAGAATTATTATCAGACACATTGCTCAGTTGTTTTTAATCTGGAATTTTATAAGCAATCTTCCTTTCCAGGAAATTATATTAGATCTAAAAACTGGTAAGTGATTTATGGCAGTGTAACTTTTCTTAATCCATGAGGTTTTTTTTATGTCAAAAAAAATCAGTAATGACATTGTTATGAACCAGATGTTAAGTTGTTGACTGTGTCATACACAGTTGATCTGAACATTAAAATATCACAATTGCCAAGACATTGTGGTTTGAAAATTGGAGTATCGATTATTGTTTCCGCGATTATGAAAGAAAAAGAGATTTGGAATTTTAGAATATTTTTCACTTTATTTTGTTGACCATCAGAAGCGTTTTAGAAAATAATTTGTTTTTCAAAATATTGATTGTGAGTTAGGTATGTGGCAAGAGCACGTCTTCAAACGGAGTCTGGCTCAGGCTCAGAAAGGAAGGAGGGAAGAGAAAGAAAGCGACAGTGAGAAGGGACTCCACCATCAAAACTCTTCAAAAACAAACACAATTAAGGACTTATTTAAGGACTCTTACTTTTTCATTTTATTGATTCTTTTTCTCTGTATTGCACAGTCAGTTTGTTTACATTTCATTATCTGATTATAGTTCTTTATTTGTTTACATATGTACATTGTGCAATTTTATTTTACACTACTAACATAGAAACATAGAAGATAGGAGCAGGAGTAGGTCATTCGGCCCTTTGAGCCTGCTCCGCCATTCAATGAGATCATGGCTGATCTTAAAGTTCAGTACCCCGTCCCCACCTTCTCTCCATAACCTTTAATACCCTTATACTGAAAAAATAGATCTAATTCCCTCTTAAATATATTCAATGAACCTGCCTCTACTGCTCTCTGTGGCAATGAATTCCACAGATTCACCACCCTCTGGGTAAAGAAATTCCTCCTCATCTCGGTCCTAAATGGTTTGCCTATTATCCTCAAACCATGGCCCCGGGTTCTGGATTTTCCCATCATTGGAAACATCCCTTCTGCATCCACTCTGTCCAGTCCTGCCAGAATTTTATAGGTCTCTATGAGATCCCCTCTCAATCTTCTAAACTCCAGCGAGTACAATTCCAAATTGCGCAATCTTTCCTCATAAGTCATTCCTGCCATTCCAGGTATCAGCCTGGTGAATCGCCTCTGCACTCCCTCCATTGCAAGAACATCCTTCCTCCGATAAGGCGACCAAAACTGCACAAAATACAACTGGTGATTCTACCTGACCTGCAGGAAAAAGGATCTCAGGGTTCTATGGGATGTCATGTATGAACTCTGACAATAAATCTGAAATCTGAATCAAGACTCAATAGTCACAGGAACTGACAGGAGATCCTGTGACCAAGATCGAGTCTCCAGGATGGTATGCTGCTTCTCAGGGGCTTGGATAAGGGGCATCTTAGATTGAGGTCCAGGGCATTCTTAAAAGGGAGGGTGGGCAACCACAAGTCACGGTAGACGATGATACCAACGATGGAGGGGCAAATGGGATGAGGTTCTGCAAAATGAATATAAATGATTTATAAAGTAGGACCTCACATGGTGGTAATATCACGATTAGAATGAAATTAGGGATAGGAGGAGAGTGTGCATGAACACAAAGCTTAGCAGTTGGTGCAAAAGGGAGCATTTCAAATTTACTAACAGTTGGAATGTTTTCTGGGACAGGGGGTAGCCGTACAAGAGAGGCAGTTTATACCTGAAATGGAGGGAGACCAATATTTTGGTGGGGAGTTTTGATAGATTCACCTTTAAACTAACCTGCCAGGTGATGGGGGTCGAAGGTTGAGAGAGGGGGACTAAAAAGGATTGAGGAGAGTGAGCAAGGCGAAGAGTGTGTGTTGTGGAGAGCAAGCAAAGAGGTAAAACGGTTGAATCTTATTGTGCTTTTTTTAAACACATGGTGCCTGGTAGGGAAAACTGGTGAACTTGGGGCTTGGATAGATATAGAACAATGGAGTGCTATAGCCATAATGGAGACATGGTTGAAGAAGGACTAGGACTGATAGTTCAATGAGCAAGGGTACTGTCTTTACAGGTGTAATAGGAACTGTGGGAACAGAGGTGGGTTGGGGTTGCAATACAAATGCTGTTCTACTTATGATGGTCCGACATAATTTTTTTGAAGTTACGATGGTTCGATGTTGATGTGACTGTTGTTATTGCTATATTTTATGATTAAAAATTGTCTTTTACAGTGTGGAATAAATGATATTCAACATTTAGTTATAAAATAGGCTTTGCTTTAGATAAATTTGCCCAGCTGCAGGCTACAGTAAATGTTCTGAGCTTGTTTAAGGTAGGCTAGGCTATGATATTCGGTAGGTGCGGTACTGTGTTCATTTTTGACTTAGAGTTGTTCCATTTACGATGGAACAAAACCCCATTGTAAGTAGAGGAGTGCCTGTATATGTTAAAGATGATATCACAGTAGTCTTTCAGTGAGGATGTTGCTGGAGATCTATCGTCTGAGGCCGTGGGGGTAGAAATTAGGAATTGAAAAGGAGTTTTCGTGTATACTATAGGCCAGCCATTCTCAACTTTTTTAGCTATGGCTCCCTCTGTACAAAATTTATGGATCCCTTTCCCTGTGAAGCAGTTTAGTTGGTTTCCTCCATAGTTCTACTGACTACATAAAAAAATTAATTTCAGTCCATACCTCACACTTCAAAAATTACATAAATCAAAATCTGATTTTTTTGGAAATGTGCTTTAGATGTGGTGCAGAGGTTGGAACGTTCGTCCAGTCCACCTGGCTGTGTACGAAGGTAAGGCCTTTTTGGGTGAATTTGCGGTACATTCTTAAGAAAATTACAAAAGTGTATTTTCCACAGGATCTGGAAGTGAATCTTTTGGGACTCATTGGCAATGTGAGTCTTAGGTTATCAAAACCCCAAATTTCTTTGGTGAAGATCAGTTTAGCTGAAGACAGGAAGTGTATGGTGCTTTCATAGAAGTCCGACTCCCAGTTAACCATCTCACGATGGAATATGGAAATATAGAGTCGCATTTCCCTCGGGATCACAAAATATGGAAACCTTATTTGAATTATATTGGCACCCAGTTTGATTAATTCTCCCTACTTGCAAAGAAGATGATGCACACTTTGTGTGTGTGGGGTTTTTTTTAACATATTAATATAAGTTTAATGATTGCTTCCTCAATTGTATAAGGGAGGGAGGTAAGGAAGGAAGCAAGGGGATGGCATGAAGACATACTCTACATATCTAGTTGATTTGTTGATGTTTTGTTGAGTCTGTAAAAATGAAAACTAAAATATTTTTAAAAAAATTCAATCCTTAAATGTACTGTGGCCCAAACGGGTTGAGAATGGCTGTAGTTTGCCACTAGTTATCGAGAGGTAGAAGATCAAATATCCAGAGAGATTGCTGATATTTGTAAAAATAGCAAACCTATTATTGTAGGTGACTTCAATGTTAAGGAATAGGATGGGATAAAATTTTGTTAAATATGTCCAGTGTTCAGTGTTAATACAGAATTTTGACAATGTGATGATCCGCTTCAGAGGAAACTAACTTCCAGCCTTGTTTAGGGTCAGGGTTTGGAAAATTTAAATTAATTAAATTTATTTTGTCCATTTTTATTATTATGGCTGTGGTTTGGGAATTCATATGTATGACTATTCTTGCAGAGCTTTTCATTGTCTTTTTTTTTTCTGTAGCACATTCCATAATTGTATTGTATTGTAGCAGCTCACTGGAAGCTTAATCGAACCAGATAGGGAGGATCCGAGTGACATCACGAGTCACAATGTGATGATGTAATTTTGAATGTGCGGGGTTTTAAAAAGCTGTACGTGACTGTTTGAGAAAACCACTTTTATTGAACCTCGACTTGACTACGTCTGATCATTTTCTCATTCTTCATTTCGCATTGTGACACAGTTGCTACACTGGAGACCCTGGTGGGACCAAACGGATTTTGGACCCAACATGGATAATGCAGCAGTTTCGCTCAAACTGCCCGTCTTTTGGACCACTCAATCTGAAGTTTGGTTCGAGCAGGATGAGGTGCAGTTTCACATTCGCAAGATAGAAGTGGACACCACTAAGTACTAGGACAAGGATAGACGAGTAGTGGATTACCTTTGGGACCCACCACTTCTCGACAAGTATGAAGCCCTAAAACCCCACATTCTCTGGATTTACGGTCTTTCACAATGTGAGTGAGCTGCTTGGCTCCTCCATGTCGATGGCCTAGTGGGGACTGCACCCCCTTTGGAGTTAATGAATGACGTTGGGACTAGCAGACGGCCATAGGCCTTGCTTGCTCTTTGAGCAATTGTTTTTGGAACATATGCCAGAAGATATCTGTCTCATGTTGGCTGACGAGGACTTTGATAACCCTTGAACAGTGGCCACCCGTGCAGACATTCTGTGGTGTGCAAAACAACAAGGCGCAAGAAACACAGAAATTAGTGCTGCATCACACCTAAAGGCCCAGGCTTCATGAGTACAGGCGATGAGGTGGCACGTTCCCCCTGATAAGCATGATTCTGTGCCAATGGCTACGATGTCTGGCCACCGTAACAGCCTACTCTACGTCTGGGATGAACCCTACCAGTGCAGAGGTTCATGTCCTTCCTCCTCTGGGCTTTGACACCTGTACGAGGAGTGTAGGTCCGGTGCTCACTGAGGTGAGTAACAGTTCGATTCGTATGTACGGCCCCCTGAAATTTAGTGACAACAATAAGTCCACATGGAAGTTCATTCTTGCTGCTGTGTCCCAGCCGTTGCTGGGAGCCAACTTCCTCAGTACTGACTCACTGATGGTAGACTTAGCTGGTTGGTGAACACCACAACGTTCCAGAAGTTCCCCCTTGGAAAAGCCAAATTACCTATCCCGCACCTAGATGCCGAGGAGTACTCGAGCAACGAATTTGCCAAACATCTTGCGGAGTTTCCGAATATTGTCACTCCCCAGTTCTCCACTGCCCCACCCAAACATGGCATTGTACACCACATCCTCACCCAAGGACCTCCTCCACATGCCCGAGCCCGACGTCTGCTGCCCGACAAGTTGCGGCTTGCAAAACAAGAGCTCCACAAAATGGAGGAACTTGGAATCATACAAAGGTCTGATAGCCCGTGGGTTACCCTGTTACATATGGTGCCCAAAGCCACGGGAGGCTGAAAACCTTGTGGGGATTATGGGCGTCTCAATGACGCTACCATTGCAGACCACTACCTTGTGCCCCATATACAGGACTTTACAGTTAATCTAATTTTCTAAAATTGACTTCGTCCATACCTGTAATACCAAATACCTGTAAACCCGGAGGATATGCCCAAGACTACCATCATAACACCGTTCGGCCTCTTTGAATTGAATTTTTGAGAATGCATTTTGGGCTCAAAAATGCTGCACAAACATTCCAGTGACTAATGGATGAGTGGGGATTGCATGGACTTCCTTTTCATATACTTGGACAACATCTCCATCACCCACAAAGAGCACCTGCAGCATCTGTGTTAACTCTGCTGCCTCCTTCAGGAGTTCGGGCTAACTGTGAACCCTGCCCACCTAGCCATAAGAGAAATAAAGTCAACTACATGCAAGTCAGATGCCGTTAAAGTTATGCCACTCTCTCCCACAATGCTAAACAAGGCAGGTAAAGGATTAGGCTTAAAATTAACTTTTAAAAGTACCGAAACATTTTAAAATACTTCATTCCAGTATTTCCCAGACTCTGACATGTCCAAAGCATGAATTAGTGAAGCACCTCCATTGTTACATCTGTCATGATGAGGAGATACATCCACATAAAAATGAGATAGTTTGACTTTGGACATGTGAGCCCTATGGACTTCTTTAAATTAATAGAAGGAGTGGTGAGCAAATAAAAATATAATAAAATTACATTCCAAGTTTCTTCAGAGATTAAAAGCTGTACATAAGAGAGAATTCAAAAAGATTTTTATGTCCGTCCATATTTTCAGGGACTACCAACAAGCACATTTCCACCGTGTCCCTGTTTTCCATGACTGGTTTTAAACCCAACCATCAGATGGTTCATACTGGTGTTCATACTGTAGTTTTATTCACAGACCCAGTCTGGAGTGTATATTGTGAAAGGTTAAAAATGGCTGGAGTTCAAAGGGTTAAGGATCAGGCTGGGGGCCTTTAATATAGAGCCAGTGGAAATGGAAAAATCTTAAATTAATATTTTTGACAGGATAAGTAGGAGTGGGAGAGGACGTGCTGTTATCTTTAAAGAGAGATGTACAAGACCAGATTGGGAACTGGGCTAAGAAACGGGAGATGCAGTTCACCTGGAACTAGTGCGAGATACTGTGTTTTGGTAAATTGCACTGGGGCAAAACTTACTCAATTAATGGCAGTGCCCTAATGTGTAAGGGAGCAAAAGGATCAAGGAGTGCAGGTACATTTCTCTTTAAATATAGTAGCCCAAGTAGACCGAGCTGGGGTGTAGCCAGTTTCTAAAGTTAGGGGGAGCGAGGACACAAAAAAGGCACCACAACACAAACTAGATGGTGAGTCAGTGTTTGAATGGTAGGACACATTGATTTTTCGGCGGTATCGGATCAAGGGTGTGGTGGCGATGTTGGACCGAGGTGTGGGAAAGGCGCCGTTTTCGCTCCTCTTGCACCTCCCGCCACCCCCAAACCACTGAGATGGCGTAAACAGAGTAGTGAAGAGACCATTTGGGATACTTGCCTTTATTGGATGGGCCATTGACTACAAGTGTTGGAACATGATGTTGAAGATGTACAAGATGTAGATGAGGCCATACTTGGAATATTGTGCGCAGTTATGCTCGCCTAACTATAGGAAGGATATTACAAAGTTGGAAAGGGAACAGCAGAGGTTTACAAAGTTGTTGCAAGGATTAGGGAAGTTGTGCTATCATGAGAGATTGGAAAAATTAGGCCTATTTTCTTTACAGCATAGGAGGTTAAGAGGGGATCTTATTGAGGTCTGTAAAATCATATTGATAGGTGAATAGTTCCAGTTTGTTTCCAAGAATGGAAAAATCTAAGTCGAGAGGGCAGAACTAAAAGGTGAGCTGTGTGGAATTTAAAAGGGACATGAGGGATCAGTTCTTCATTCAGAGGGTGGAGGGATTTGGCCCTAATGCTAGCAAGTGGAACTACAGTAGGGCATATTGGTCAGCCTGAACGGCCTGTGGGCCTGTTTCTGTGTCGCAATGAAATGTTGCTCATCCATCTGAGGGAGTACATAGGTCTTCAGTCAAACATGCATCCAAAGGTGGCAGATTTTCTCAGTCCATACTATATCTTTGTCCCAAAATCTCCAAAGTGCAACTTGATTCAATATGTTTAGAATGCTGCCAGCTGAACAATTATTGATGTAACTGAGGAATGGCTTTTATATAGCAGATTTGAAGTAGTGCCTTCAATGTAGAATGATTCATTTGAAGAAGAGGCTGGCTTTTTTAGTTTCATACTCTTACCTGGCTTCATCAAAAGTGATGAAGCTGTAACCATCAGAGTTTGTGATGGTTAATGCCCTCCTGTGCTTTCCCTTGTGTAATGCAGAAAACTAGAGAAAGGTTATAAGGAGTAGATTGTTTTCTACCTAATGTTTTAGAGTATTTACTTGGTAGGCACTTAGAAATAAACTCATTTGCTGAATATGGAGATTTTTATTTGTATCTCTATGGGGCAAAATTACAGGTGCTCCTCCACTTACGATGGACCAACTTACGAATTTTCAAAGTTACAATGGTTTGAATCTGTACTTGCAATTTCAAATTTTGATGTGCTATGCGGTACACTGCTCCACCATCCAGCAATTAATTTTAGTTCATTGTTTCAAACATTCTTCATGCCTGGTGTGCTTTCAGCTGTGTACGTTAATGTTTTTTTTCAATGTGGAATAAAGGTATTCAAAATTTAATTATAGAAAAATGGCAGGTGTGGTATTCTTTATTGATTTGTGATGGGTTTGCAGGAATGCCACCCCATTGTAAGCTGAGGAGCACCTGTATAATTCAACCCCAAATCTTTGTTAATCTGTAATGACTTGCTTGAATGGAAGAAAGAGAAAGAAAGCTTATCTTCATTGGTCAGAGTAAAAGTTAACTGATTTGATGTGAACAATAAGATCTGGCCAGATATTTATGCTGCTTCAATGGCTACTGCAGTTCTTAAAATCCATTTTTAAAATGGAGGAACAAATAGCGAAGGTGGCCAATAGTTGCTGACCTCATAGGGTCATAGGTGCTGAGTAGAAAGGCCCTTCCCAGAATTTCCAAGGTTGTAATTTTCCTAAGATCTTAAATTGGAAAATTGCACTTATTATTCTGCTGTCTGAGAAAGCTAAGAGGGTGAAACCAGGGAATTGTTTACTGGTTGGCCTCACACGTTGTCAGAAAATTAATTAATATGATTTAAAGTGAGACCAAATTGAAATGGCACGTAAAAGGCCAAATTCTGACGTGGTGATCTGTGGATGCTATTTTCAATGGGATTTCAAAAGGCATTTGATAAATTCCCTCATAAGTCCATGCTAACGTGGACACCAGCTCTGGTATGTGCACAGCATCACAACTTGTTAGGATCCAGCAGTCAAAAGCTCAAGGAGAAAATAGATTTGGAGTGAAATCTTGCATATTCTTATTTAAATATGCATAGTCATTCTCAATATAGGAAGAAGGCAGCCAAAAATAGGTTTGAGACCTGTGGAGAATAAAATGGTAAATTAATAACAGGAAACAAAGAAATGGCATGTCTTCACTGTGCATCAGGCTATAATTTGAACTACCATAGAGGAACCTGTAAAAATTATAATCACAAGAAATAACATATTAGAGAGACTGAGTTGGCTGAAGGCACACAAGAAATAGCTGCATCCAAAGAAGTGCCTGCAGAGATAGTGGACCCATTAATTGAAGTTTTTCAAAACTCATTAAATTCTAGGAGGGGACTGGAAAACTGGAAAACAGCCTTGTTTAACCATATAACCGTTTGCAGCACGGAAACAGGCCATGTCGGCCCTTCAAGTCCATACCGGTTCACTTGAACAACTCCACTAAAAAAATGAAGAAGTCGGGAAACTAGAGACCAGATAGCTTAACAGCAAAATACTAACATCAGTGATCAAAGAGAAAATGAGAAATAATTTTGGAAACCTGAATGTAATTAAACCTAAGTCAATGTGACTTCATGAAAATTTGACAAATTTGCTCAAATTTGTTGAAGACAGAGAGAGTTGATAGAAGGTAACCTATAGATGTGGTGTGTTTAGATTTTTAAAAGACATTGGCAATAGAAATCCATTTAAGGTGAATGGAAGAACGTTTAGGGGAGATGTCAGAGGTAAGTTTTGTTTTACACAGAGAGTGGTGGGGGCCTGGAATGCATTTCCAAAGCTGGTACAATTGGAACATTCAAAAGAAAATGGAGGTTTATGGTTGTGAGGTAGGGAAGGATTAGATTGTGGAGAAAGATCAAGGAATTGAAGGTGATGGGGAGCTGGCACAGAAGAGCAGCTGAGGCCAGCATTGATCACATTGAATATTGGGCCTGTGCCAACTCCTGCATTTTTGAGTCTGCGTTTCCCTGCTCTATCATTAGGTGGGGAAAACAATATTAATTCAATGTGGAAAGACAAGGCTGCTAGTTCTAAATGTACCTTAAAAAAAAAATAAGGGCCAACCTTCACTTGGCAAGCTAAGCAGTGGCAGTCCGATGGTCATAGTTTAGTTCAAGTTTGTTGTCATTTAGTGAGAAAGTTTGCATTGCAAACAGTCCAGCTTGTCGACCCATACATAGTTGGGCAATTAAAAAAAGAACAGCATGCAGAGTTACAGACAGAAAGAAGTACAGTACAACTGCGATTATCTTAAATGGTCAGGGCAGGACCTATGTCGGATAAACAGACATTCAGATTCTTCAAATTTTAAAAACAACCCAGTAGCAACAGGAAATCATTTGTATCAATGTTTAAACAACAACAAACAACAAGGGAAGGGTTTTAAGCATTAAAATAATGTTTAATTCTCACCAAAAAAAATGCTGGCCACAACTCTGCCACCGATCACCGGCACCTCCCAACCATCGCCGTTGATTCCTACTGCTGGCGCAGATTGCTGGGGAGGCTTCCAGGGCCAGTGGAACACTCATTGGTGAGTCAACAGGCTCTTTTCTCCCTGGTGACCAGAGCTCCCGATGCCTGAGTCCCGACTCAGAATCCTCCCCTTCCACACATGCACACCGGGGGGGGAGGGGGGGGAGGGGGGGGGAGGGGGGGGGAGGGGGGGGGGAGGGGAGGGGAGGGGAGGGGAGGGAACGTCACTGAGCCCAAGGTCCTTTTCCTGCCTGGGAGCCTGAGGTCTTCGCTCCTGCCTAGGACCCTGCTCTCCTTGACTGGGACAAGGGATTCTTCCAACTGCTTGCGGCATGGAGTTTGAGAGGGAGAGTTGGAGAGAAAAGTCAATAGGGGGAGGTAAAGAAGAAATGGAAAAAGAGAGGGGAGGGAGCTACTTGAAACGAGGACAATCGTCATTCTAATTTCATGTCGTGCAAATTTTTTTTCAACCTGTGAGGTCAGTTCAGCTCTGAAAAAGTTTTGCAAAAATGAAGATTTTGGAAAATCTGACTTCAGATAATCGGAATTGTACGGTACGGAGAAAAGCAACATTATTTCACTCTTACTTACTATTCTAGCCAGCGGTCAAGATCTCGCAACTTTAAATATGACTGTTGCCAGAGTTAGGCCCAATCCAAACTGGAGAAACACTTCATATTCTCCCTGGGCAGCCCAGTGGTATGAATATAGAATTTTTAAAAAAATTTCAGATAATGAGCTCTGTTTTTTCTTTATGCCTCCTGCTCATCCCTCTATGGTTGGTGTCTTGCTTTTCCGGTTTTGATGAAGGGTACTTAACCCTAAAAGTTCATTCTATTTAACTGAGAGTGAAATGTGTCTGCGGAAACTCGATGACTACCATTTAAAAGATAGCTCTCGAGGCTTTCAATTATACCAATCACCAACTTGAATTTGCAGTACAGCACTGGAAATGTTTAAGACCAACGCCTATTACTGTACCACTAAAAGCATCAATCTAGCTTCTACTTAACTGGCTAAAGAATTTGGAAGAGTTTTTTTTAATGAATAGGTTGCACTTGTGCCTTTTTGTCATGAGGAAAAAAATAATAAATACAATAAGTAAAATACTGATTGAAACCACATTTTTATAAATTGGTATGGGTCAGATTTTTTTTCCTCATTCTTCCCCAGTGAAGCAGTAAGCCTATGTGTACGTCTATTGTAATTCTACTCATGTTTAACTTCCCTCACAGAAATTTCTCCTTTTAGATTGGCAAGGGTGAACATAATACTTAATTAGGCAATGATGTCATAATTAGTGTCAAAAGCAATACCATATCTGGGGCCAAAAACACACTGTGAGTTGAATTTAGTTGATGTCATAATGAGCAGCTGGCTTGAGTTGTAAACTATATAAAGGTGCAATGTACCTTGGCCTGCACTTTCTGGGAACCTCAAGCTTGAGTGTAAAGATGGGTTGCGGCAAACAACGGAGGAAATCAAGGCGAGTGATGGCTTGTGGGGTTTGCTTAACCCAAGCACGCCGCCGCAGGAATGCCAGAAAACGGTGTCAAAGACCAAGAGTTACCAGAAGAATGTGTGGCAAATGAAAAGATGATCTAAAAGTAAAAGGCCCGGAGCAAGAAATATAAACATGAAGCAGACCTAACTGTTGTTGTAAACATCTACTGGCCTAGAAGACAACCCATCATTCTTTTTACTGTACCACATTAAGGTACAAAAAAATAAAGTTCTCAAGTGGCTTGAGAGTTCAACATGAAAATTAGTTTTGTGTGTTTCATGGTGTGAAGTGCTTTAACCAATGATCCCTTGGCATGTGGAGAATGTTCATACAAATTCTGAGGTTTCGCTTTCAACAAGTGTGCAGAAATGCATTCCTGTTCTCCTGAAATGTACCTGCACCAGTGGTGTGTTTGATTGGAAATTAAGTATAATGTTGGAACATGTACAGTCATGCACTTTGGTAGAAAAAAATAATTTTTTTGATGGGAAGAAAATGAAAGGATATAATAAACTTGCATGTTAAGTTGGCAGTGAAGGCGGCAAATGGATTTTATTTGAGAGGAATAGAATACAAGAATTTGGCAGTGAGAGGTTGCTATTTTGAGATGAGGGGTACAGTGATGAACAAGAGGTGATTTTTGCTTTTTTTTAAGCTCTCTTCCTCAAAGGTTGATAACTGAATCTTTTGAAGACAGTTGTTGATAGAATATAAGGGGCTTAAAGTTTACACTACATGGATGGGAATGCGGAATTGATGGTACAATCAGACCAGTCGTTATTGATTCGAATGACAGATCATGCATGATCCATGTACTGTGCTCCTGATGTATGTGCGTGTCTGTGTGTTTGTCTGTTTATCTTAAAAACAAACATTAGGGTAAAGGGATTATGTCATTAAAAATCCTACTAAACACTTAAAAAAAAGTCAACCATCAACTCATTGAATGATGAAGTTGGCTTAAGGAAATCAACAGCCAGGCCAATAACTGCCTTCCTTGAGGAATTTCAATAACATCAAATTTATTTGGATGTAGTTAAGCATTAAAAATTCTTACAATTCCTTGCTGTGCTTTCCAGGCCATTAGAGAATGTGAAAAAAGGAGAGAAATTTCAAAGGAATTTGCAAAACTGAATAATTTTAACAATGCTCAAAAGACTAGAATTAAATTAATCTCTGGAAGGTCTCCAATTTGTAATATTTGCTTACTTTCTCTGAACATTTCAACACATTGTGCTTCTCTTTTAGATTCCAGAGCTAAAGTATTTTGTTTTTGCAAGGATGATTTACGTGGACTAATATTTCAATCCTTTGAATTCACGTGGTCTATCAAAAAGAGGAAATATTTCACTTAATGTCTTATTAAGTGCTGAGAAACAGTGGCGTAAATGGGTAATGCACCACCAATAACTCCAAAAGACTGAAGTTATGCAAAACTGATAAGCTGTAGCCTGGAGCCACATCCCTGCTGGTTGACTGCCCTGAACTGAGGAGGGAGCTGTGGAGCAGTCGCCTTTGTTCAGGAATCTTTGGGAGGGGCCACAGGTACAATCAACCAATATTCATGCCCAGACAGGTTAAACATACAAAGAGTTTGGTGAGGTAAAGTGCATTCAACATATCATAAATTAAGCCTTTCAGGTGGTTTGATCTGCCACTGCGTCACAGTAATAGGGTTCTGGACAGTCTGGGGTGCCAGTATGTGGTCGTCAGCATTGGAAGGGTGGATTCGTGGTGACAGGTCTGGCATACCATCCGTTGGGGCTGAAGTAGGATGCCATGGTCCTGGTGCATCGTGGGTTACAACAGGTGAGGTGAGTGTGGGGTGATCTGTAATGGTATCCGGAGCCCCTGAGGGTGCCAAGTACCTGAAAGAGACTGTGTCCTCGTGTCCAACAGGGTACGCCACTTAGGCGTATTGAGGGTTGGTGTGGAGGAGATGGACCCTCTCATCCGGGGATCAGACTTGTGGCTCGTTGCATGCTTCCAGAGTATGACTAGCCCTGGGGATGTCAGCCAGGCCAGCAGTGTGGTCCCCATTGCAGACTTCCTGGGGAAGGAAAACATTCTTTAATGTTGATTGGCATTGGTGGTGGTACATAGGAGTGATCTGATGGATTGGAGTGCCTCAGGGAGGACATCTTGCCAGCAGGAAACAGGAAGACCTCTAGATCTCAAGGCTTGGAGATTAGCCTTCCAGACAGTGGCTTTCTGCCTTTCCACCTGCCCATTCCCCTGGGGGTTGTAGCTGGTGGTTCTTCTCATGGCAATGCCTCTGGAGCAGGTGCTAGCGCAGCTCATCACTTATAAAGGACAGCCCCTGATCGCTATGGATATGGCAGGGGAAACCAAACAGAGTGAAGAGGCTGTGTAGGGCCTTGATGATTTTGGCAGCTGTCATGTCCAGGCAGGGTATGGTGAATAGAAAATGTGAATACTTGTCGATTATGTTGAAGAAGTATAAGTTGCGGTCAGAGGAGGAGAGGGTTCCTTTGAAATCGATACTCATTTATTCAAATGTCGGCCTTTACCAGTTGCGCTTTGTTTGGTCAGTAGAAGTGTGGTTTGCACTCCGCACAGACCTGGCAGTTTCTGGTCAGAGTCCTGATCTCTTCCACTGAGTAAGGCAGATTGTGGGCTTTGACAAAATGATAGAACTGGGTGACTCCCGGGTGGCAGAGATCACCGTGGAGGGTTTGCAAAAGGTCTATTTGTGCTCTGGCACACGTTCCACAGGATAGAGTATCTGAAGGCTCATTTAGTTTCCCGGGCCAGTACAAGATGTCATAATTGTAGGTGGAAAGTTAGATTCTCCACCTCAATATTTTATATAACCATATAAACATTTACAGAGTGAAAACAGGCCGTGTTGGCCTTTCGAGTCCGCACCGGTTCACTCGAACAACTCCACTAGCTCAAACATCCTGCTCTCCACCAATATCCCTCCAACCTCCATGTACACATCCAACCTTCTCTTAAATGACAGAAGGGACCATGCCGCAACTATCTCATTCGGAAGTTCATTCTATTCTGCCACCTCTAATATTTCTCCTAAAGTGTTGCTCCCTTACCCTTAATTCATGGCCTCTTGTTCCAACCTCCCCTGCCCTCAGGGTAAAGAGTCTGTTTATATCTAGTCTATCTATTCCTTTCATAATTTTAAATACCTCTATCAAGTCCCCTCTCAGTCGCCTACGTTCCATTGAATAAAGTCCCAGTCTCCTTAATCTCTCCCTGTAATCCAGGCAACATCCTTGTAAACCTACTCTGCACCCTCTCCACCTTATCTATATCCTTTCTATAATTTGGAGACCAGAACTGAGCACAATACTCCAAACCTGGCCTCATCAATGCCTTAAACAGCTGCAGCATCACCTCCCAGCTATACTCTATACTATGATTTATGAAGGCCAGCATACCATATGCTTTCTTAACCACCCTGTCTACATGGGAATCCACCTTCAGTGAACTCTGTACCATAACCCCTAGGTCCCTTTGCTCCTCTATGTGCCTCAATGCCCTTCCCTTAACTGTATATGTCATATTCTGGTTATTTTTACTGAAATGCAATACCTCACACTTGTCTACATTGAATTCCATCTGCCATCTTTCAGCCCACTCTTCCAAACAAACCAAATCCTTCTGTAATCCAAGAAAATCTACCTCACTATCCACCACTCCCCCTATTTTCGTATCATCCGCATATTTGCTTACCCAGTTAACCACACCCTCCTCTAAATCATTAATATAAATGATAAACAACAAGTGACCCAGCACCGATCTCTGAGGCACCCCGCTCGTCACAGGATTCCAATCTGACATACAGTTGTCTACCATGACTTTAAGCTGTCTATCTCCCAGCCACCTCTGAACCCATGTCACAATCTCTCTACTAATTCCTAGTGACTGAATCTTCCTTATTAATCTTCCATGCAGTACCTTATCAAAAGCCTTACTAAAATCCAAATAGATCGCATCCACTGCTCTACCTTCATCCACCTTTTTTGTCACTTCCTCAAAAATCTCAACAAGGTTCGTCAAACATGACTTTCCTTTTACAAACTCATGCTGGGTGCCCCTAATCAATCCCTGCCTATCCAGATATGTATATATACTATCTCAAAGAATACCCTTCATAACCTTCCCCACCAATGAAGTCAAACTTACTGGCCAATAATTACTTGGCCTACATCTACTGCCTTTTTTGAACAACGGAACTACATTTGCAACCCTCCAATCTTGTGGTTCTATCCCCTCCTCCAGTGATCTTTGGAAAATCACTGTCAGTGCCCCCGCTATTTGTTCCCTGACCTCCCTTAAAGTCCTGGAAAAAATCCCATCAGGACCAGAAAACATCCACCTTAATTGACCCTAGAAGCTCCAAAACTCTCACTTTACTAATCCTTATCCTTTCCATAACTAAGCCCTTTGCCTCTCTTATCTCGTAATAGCCCAATGTCCCTTTTCCTCGTGAATACTGATGAGAAAAAATTGTTCAATATTTCTCCCATCTAATACGGTTCCTGACATAGTTCACCAGTCCCATCATCCAGTGGACCTATTCTATCCTTAACCCTCCTTTTACTGTTCACATATCTGTAAAAATCCTTAAGATTCACTTTCCCCTTATTAGTTGTGGACTTCTTTTTGCCTTTCTAATTTCCCTCTTAAGGTTCTTCCTGCAATCTAAGTAACGACCATAATCTCCTCAATCCATTGTTTTTTATATTTGGTATAGGCCTCCCGAACCAACTTCTTAATTTCACTTGAAAACCACGGCACCCTTGAACCTTTAGTCTTCCCCTTTAGCCTGATTGGAACATAAAGATCCTGTAGTCTCAAAATCTCACCCCTAAATTCCTCCCAAATTTCCTCTACATCCTTTCCGGCAAAAAGATCAGCCCACACAACTCTCTGCAAATCCCTTCTCATTTCTCCAAATCTGGCCTCCCCCCACTCGAAGACCTTCAACCTCGGACCCGACCTATCCCTTTCCATCATTAAGCTAAAGCTAATGGACCCATGATCACTGGATCCAAAGTTCTCTCCAATGCTTACCTCCGTCACCTGCCCCATTGCATTCGCAAACAACAGATCTAACACTGCTCCCCCTCTAGTTGGCGTCTCAATGTATTGCTGCAAAAAGCAATCCTGAGCACAATGCTTAAATACTAATCCATCCTGCCCTTTTACTGACTGTGTTTCTCAATCTATGGAAAATTTAAATCCCCAACCAACACCACCCTATTTCTACTGCACATCTCACCTATTTCCTTGCACATTTGCTCTTCTAGTTCTCTATCCCCATTTGGAGGCTTATAAAATACCCCCATAATAGTAACCTCACCCTTCTTATTTTTCAGCTCTACCCACACTGCCTCTCTCGACCAGCCCTCCAGTCTACCTTGCCTCAGCACTGCTGTAATGTCCTCCCTGACAAGTAATGCCACACCTCCCCCTCTTAATCCACCAACTCTATCACATTTAAAGCAGCAAAATACTGGAACATTCAACTGCCGGTCACAACCTTCCTTCAACCACGTTTCGCTAATGGCCTCAACATCATAATGCCACATGTCAATCCACACCTTTAGCTCATCCAGCTTCCTTACTATACTCCTCGCATTAAAATAAATACATCTCAGGGATCTCCTACTTCCTACTTTCTGCATATCCTCCTCTCTTCCATTCTTACAATTTTCACTACAACATCTTTTTACTACTTCCTGCTTTTCCTCCCTCAAATTATTTAAACTTGTCTCTTTCCTTAGCCAACAAATCCTCACCCTGCTGCCTGACTAACTTGAAACCCTGTCCCCAACCATATTAGTTTAAATCCCCTCTGATAGCCCTAGCAAATGCCCCCGCCAGGAGACTGGTCCCTCTGGGAATCAGATGTAACCCATCGTTATGGTATAGGTCCCATCTTCCCCAAAAAAGGTCCCAGTGGTCCAAGAACTTGAAACCCTGTCTCTTACTCCACCTCTTTAGCCACGTGTTTGTCATTCTTTTTAAAGAAAAACTATTTATAAATTTAAGATACATATATCTATTAAAAAAACACAAACCCCCTCCCCCACCACCCGCAACTAACCCCACAAGGGGAGCAAAAAAAAAACATATATCAATTAATTACAAACACTGTGTGATGTGTCAAATTTACAATATATTTTTAAAAATTAGGATATTTTCAAGCCCATAAATTTCAAATAAGGCAACCATATCGTGGCAAAAAAAGAATAATTATTATACAGATTATATGTTATCTTCTCTATATAAATACAATATCTCAACTCATTGTACCAATGAGAGCCACATTCACTTCCACATTATCCTACCACGTAATCGCAATACATTTCCACGCTACCGCTAATGCCAGACAAACAAATGCCATCTGACATTTATCCAACTTTAAACCAGTAGTCAAAGGTATAGTATAACCCAACAAGAAAATTAATGGATCCAATGGTAATTTTATCTTTAATAAATCCTTCCAAAAATTTTTAAATTTTTATCCAAAATGGACCAAACTGCATGAAAAACATTCCAATTTGAAGTCCACATAAATCTCAATTACTAAAACCATATCTTTTTAACTTTTCAGCAATCAAATACAACTGATGTAAAAAATTATAATTGAATACAATTATAATTGAATAAACTGTATATTATATTAATCAATTTAGTTACACTCTCTTAACATATGACTTCCCATTCCTCCTGAGATATATCAAAAGATAAATCTTCTTCCCATTTAATTCTAGATTTACTTAAATCTGGTTTACTCATCTTATCTTGTAGCAAGATACATTTCTGAAATAAATCCCTTTTTTGATATATCCAAATTAAAGTCTCAAACTTAGTTAACTGAGGTAGCATCATTTCTCTTCCAAAATTATCTATCACTAAAGCTTGTAACTGATAATATCCAAATAAAGAATTAGCTGGTATTCCAAACTTCTCCCTAAGCCCGTTAAAAGAAACTGTCCATCTTCAAAACAGTCATCTACCACTTTAGAGTCCCAAATCTTTAAATACGGATTGTTCATTGAAAAAGTAATAACTTTATTCTGATATAACAGGGTTTGAGCCATAATTTTACCCCTAGAACCTATAATGTAATTTCTTTTAGTCCAAATCTCCAATAAATGTTTTAAAACAGGCATATTATACCCCTGCAACAAACGAGAACCCCACTTCAATATAAATTGATGAACTTGAAACTGAAGTATACAAGCCAATTTTACTTTAGCTCACCTTGGAGGTTGAATGACGTCAAACATCCTATTAATAAATTTTAATTGAGCAGCCTTATAATAATTCTGAAAATAAGGCAGTTGAAGTCTACCTAAAGCACACTTCCAAGTCAATTTCTGCAATGCTACCCTAGCTAATTTATCTTTCCACAAAAACATTCTCACAGCAGTATACAATTCCCGAAAGAATACCTTTGGAAGTACACATGGAATGGGCTGAAAAATATTTGTGGAAAAATATTAATCTTAATACAATTCACACAACCTATTAATATTATAGGAAGGTCTTTCCACTTATTCAAATCTGCTTTAATTTTCTTTAATAGGGGTACTGCGGCAGCGCACATCCCTCTTGGCGAACTGGCCCCACTTGTACTGCCACGCCCTCAGGGTAGCCGCGAGAAGATGGCACCATCGGGGGACCTCCGTGCCATGTGGGTTAGAGCAAGGCGCACACCTCCGGCGAGCGCGATAATGTCACCACCGATGCGGGGGCGGAGCTCACGCCGCCCTTAAAGGGGCGCGCGCAAAGTTTGAATAAACAGTTCATTTGAAACCTCCAACGTGGTTGTGGTGTGCTTCAATCTGTGTAGCAGTCGCTACATTGGTGACCCCAACGAGTCCAGACAGTTTTCTGGCCTCCCGATATGGATTCCGCAGCAATCAACGCAATCGCGGTGAAATTCCCCCCCTCCCCCCTTCTGGATGCATCAGTCACACACTTGGTTCGGGCAGGCGGAACTGCAGTTTTGCCTCCGACACATCACATCAGACACCATGATATTCTACCATGTCGTGAGTCCGCTTGATGAAGAGACCGCAGCCAGGGTGAACGACCTCATCCACAACCCACCGGAGGAAGGTATATACCTCGCTCTCAAAAATCTCCTCCTCAGCACCTTTGGCCTCTCCCCATGGCAGCGTACCTCCAGGCTTCTACACCCAGATGGTCTGGGTGATAGAACCCCATTTGCCCTCATGGATGAAATGCTGGCGCTAGCAGAGAGCCACAGACCCTGCTTCCTTCCTTGCCTGAGGACATACAACTCCTGCTGGCAGTTGAGGATTTCTCAGATCCACACCAAGTCGCAGCCCGCGCAGACGTCCTCTGGCGGTCCAAATGAGAAAATGAGCTCACCCTCAGCCAGGTTGCCAGCCCAGGGCCCAATCAACCGCAAGCACAAACCAGAAGAACACCACCCCACCTGATGTTTCTACCATTAATGCTGGGGGGCCCAAGCCCACAAGTGCAGGCAGCCCTGTGCATTCCAGGGAAATGACTCGGCCAGCCGCCATTAATGGCTGCGACGGCTGGCCGCACGAACAGCCTCCTGCATGTGATCGACAAGTCCAGTGGCTGATGCGTCCTGGTAGACACCGGAGCTGAACTGAGCGTGCTCCCCCTGACCGCCCTTGAGACCCGCACATGGGGCCCAACCCTACTGGCGGCCAACGGATCCTTCATCAAGACTTTCAGCACACGCAGTGCCCAGATCCAGATCGGCAAGGACAACTTCCACTGGAAGTTAGTACTGGCCTCTGTGGGCACAGCACTGTTGGGATCCAATTTCCTCCGGGCGCATAGCCTGTTGGTGGACATCAAAGGCAAGGGTTAGTAAATGCCCGCACCTTCCAATCTGTCCGTCTCGACGCCACAGATGCTTGCGGCCATGGGATAGCTTCCATCAGCACCCCCATGGACAAGTATTCTCGCATGTTCGATGTTCCCCTCCATCCTGCAGCCGCAGTTTACTTCCGCCATGCCCCTATATGGAGTCTGCTACCACATCTTGACCTAGGGCCGCCTCCCCATGCCAAAGCCAGGCAGTTGCCCCCCGAGAAGCTGCAACTGGCAAAGGAGGAGTTCTCCCACGTGCAGGAGCTGGGGGTCGTCTGCAGATCGCATAGCCCTTGGGCCTCCCCCTTCCACATGGTCCCAAAGGCTACCAGGGGTTTGTGCCCATGCGGGGACTACCGTCACCTCAACGGTGCGACCATGCCGGACCGATACCCCATCCCTCACATACAGGACTTCACCTGGGTTTTCTCGAAGGTTGACCTGGTATAAGGTTACCACCAAATCCCGATCTACCCTGATGACATCGGCAAGACCACGATCGTCACCCTGTTTGGCCTATTTGAGTTCCTGCGGATGGCCTTCGGCCTCGAAAATGCGGCCCAGACATTCCAACGGCTGATGCACACGGTGGGCAGAGACTTAAACTTAGTGTTTATCTATCTCGACGACATCCTCATTGCCATTCGGGACCATGATGAACACAAGGTCCATCTCCATGAGCTATTTGCTCGACTTGGCCAAGTGCCAGTTCAGAAAACAGTCCTTGCAGTTCCTGGGGCATACCATCTCAGCGGATGAAGCCGCCCCGGCACCCGAGAAAGTTGGAGCTGTACGCCAGTTCCCGAAGCCCGACACCTTCAAAGGACTACAGGAATTCGCCGGCATGGTCAACTTTTACCAACGGTTCACCCTCGGGGAGGCTCGCATCATGCAGCCGTTGTTCGTACTGTTCGCCACCAAGAACAAAACCCTGGAATGGATGGAAGAGGCCAAGAACACTTTAGTCGTGACGAAAGACACCCTGGCGTGCACCACCCTACTAGCTCACCTGCAGCCAGATGTCCACACCGCGCTCTCAATGGATGTGTCAGCCACGGCCGTCAGGGGTGTCCTGGAGCAATCAGTCAATGGCCAGTGATGCCCGCTTGCCTTCTTCAGCAGGCACCTCTGCCCCCCAGAACTGAAATACAGCTCTTTTGACAGGGAAATCCTGGCCCTGTACCTGGCCATCAGACACTTCCAGTACTTCCTAGAGGACAGGCAATTCACTGTGTTTACCGACCACAAACCGCTCACTCAGGCCCTCACAATGTTAAAGGACCCCAGGTCAGCATGCCAGCAGCATCATCTGTAGTAGATGGTGGAGTTCACCACCGATGTCCGACACTGAGTGGGTAAGGACAATGTCGTGGCAGACGGGCTCTCAAGGCCCACCATTCACAGCCTCTCCCCCGGCCTGGACTACACCCAGCTAGCGCAGGTGCAGAATGAGGATGCAGTCACACAAGCTTTCCGCCCCGACACGCTGCTCTATGATGTCTCCACCGGATCGCCATGCCCAGTAGTCCCACTGCAATGGAGGCCGAATGCCTTCAGCATGGTCCACGATTTGGCCCACCCATCGGTCAAGACCTCGGTTCGCATGGTGGCAGAACGGTTCGTGTGGCACGACCTCAAGAAGCAGGTAGCCCAGATGGCAAGAAACTGCATGCAGTGTCAGTCCTCCAAAGTTCAGCGCCATGTAAAGGCCCTGGTACAGCAGTTTGACTCCACGGCCAAGAGGTTCGAGCACACACACATCGACATCATGGGCCCCCTGCCGCTGTCCAGGATCGCCGCTATTTGTTGACAGTGGTCGACCAAGCGACGAGGTGGCCAGAAGCCATCCCACTGAGGGACACTTCCACTGAAACCTGCACCAGGAACCTACTCTCCCACTGGATTGCCAGGTTCGGGGTCCCGGCGCACGTGACGAGCAACAGGAGTGCCCAGTTCACATCCTCTTGTCACAGCTGGCAACCTCTTGGGGATCAAGCTCCATCACACCACCACATACCATCCCCAAGCCAACGGCCTAGTGGAGCGCTTCCACTGGTACCTAAAGTCGGCCCTCATGGCTCACCTCACTGGCCCCAGCTGGACGGTCGAATTCCCCTGGGTCCTGCTCGGCATCAGAATGGCTCGGAAAGAAGACCTACAGGTATCATCTGCAGAGTTGGTCTATGGCGCGCCTCTGTCACTAGCTGGGGAGTTCTTCGGCCTGAGCGCCGGCCCCGCAGCCAAGAGTCGGTCCTTGTTGGCAGACTTGCAGGGTAAGCTCACTTCACTAGCGCCCCCATCACCGACCCACCAAGGCAGCTGCCTGTCTTGTGTCCCCAATTTGCTGGCCACGGCCGATTTTGTTTATGTCCGGCCCCTGCAGCACCCTTATGAAGGCCCCTACAAAGTCCTGCAATGCTCAGGCAAGACGTTCACCCTGGACATTGGGGGCATGGGGGATTTATTCACAGTCGACTGACTCAAGGCGGCACACCTGGACCTTAGCCAGCTGGTTGTGGGGGGGGATTGTGTGGCGGTGCACATCCTCGTGGTGTATCGGCCCCGCTTGCACTGCTGTGCCAGCGGTGCAGCCGCAAGAAGATGGCACCATAGGGGGATTTCTGTGCTGTGTGAGTTAGAGCAAGGCGCGCGCCTCGGGTGAGCATGGTGACATCACTGCCGACACCGGGGCTGAGCTCTCGCTGCCCTTAAAGGGGCGCACGCAAAGTTTGAATAAACAGTTCGTTTGAAACCTCCAACGTGGTCATGATGTGTTTCAATCTGTGTAGCAGTCACTAAAGTACATAATCTAATTTATATAGAGATTGGTAATTTACATCAATGGTTACCCCTAAATATTTAATTTTATTAGACCATCTCAATCTTGTAATCTGTTTAAAATTAATATAATCATCATCTGAAATTGGTAATATTTCATTTTTATCCCAATTAACTTTGTATCCAGACATTTAATACCTAAACACTCTTGCAAATGTCTCAAAGATTGTTCAGATTGTGTTAAATATATCAACACATTGTCTGCAAATAAATTGATCTTATACTCATCTTCTGCAATTTTTAATCCTTTAATATTATCATTTTGTCTAATAGCTTGAGCTAATGGCTCTATGACCAATGCAAATAAGGCTGGTGACAATGGGCAACCCTGACGCGTTGATCTTGATAGTTTAAATGACGAAGAAGTTTGACCATTCGTCACCACCCTAGCAACTGGATTTTTATATAGTCGCTTAACCCAACCAGTAAAAAGTGGCCCGAACTTAAATTTTTCTAGTACTTTAAATAAAAAATGCCATTCCACTCGGTCAAATGCTTTTTCCACATCAAGTGCGACTATTATTGGTTGGTTGGGTTGATGTCTCGAAGCAGTGTTCAAAGTAATCAATCAAAGAATGTTATCCAAAGCATATCTATTCTTAATAAAACCTGCTTAATCAACATGTACCAATTGTGGCAAATATTTAGCAAGTTTATTTGCTAACACTTTAGCTACTATTTTATCATCTACATTCAATAAAGAGATTGGTCGATATGAAGCTACTTTCAAAGGGCCTCTGTCTTTTTTTGGAATTACTGTAATTATCACTCTTGAAAAAGAATCTGGCAATGATTCCTCTTTTGATGCTTGTTTAAGCACATCCATAAATACAGGAGATAAAACTTCATTAAATTCCTTATAAAACTCTCCAGTAATTCCATCACCTTCAGGAGATTTCCCATTTGGCATAGTCTGTATAGCCTCCTTAATTTCAAAGTCTGTAAATGGAACCTCCAATTCCTTCACATCCTCGTCCCTTAAAACTGGCAAATTTAAAGCAGGTGAAAAAGAATCAATAGAACCATTTTCGCAAACCCCCTCAGAAGTATATAACGTTTGATAGAATAAATGAAATTGGTCATTAATTTCCTGAGGTTTAAAGTAACTGTCGAATTCTTTTTTTACAGCATTAATCGTCCTCGAAGCCTGTTCAGCCTTCAACTGCCAAGTCAACACCTTATGAGCCCTATATCCTAATTTATAATAATGCTGTTTAATCTTTTGTACTGATACGTCTGTAATGTATTATAACAAAGTTTCAATTTAGTCAA
Organism: Narcine bancroftii; assembly: GCF_036971445.1. Classification (NCBI taxonomy): domain Eukaryota; kingdom Metazoa; phylum Chordata; class Chondrichthyes; order Torpediniformes; family Narcinidae; genus Narcine; species Narcine bancroftii. The sequence continues at coordinate 341,912,063 of NC_091470.1, read as the reverse complement.
AGCAGATCTTTTATCTTCATCGAATTCTTTTGAAATTATTTTTCTAAAATTGATATCTCCTCCAAAGTCAGGCTCTCTGCCAAAATTGTTTCTTAACTCTTGCAGAATAACTAATGATTTGACCTCCCAAATATGCTTTCAAGGCATCCCATAAAATAAACTTGCTTTATCTGTAAAAAGGAACTATCAATCTCAATTCTTTGAGAGTGATCACGATGCATTAAATCCTTGCTAATTCCTCGCCGGATCTACGTGTTCGATCTGATCGACCACAATCACCTAAGAGGAGATCTGAGAAGAGGAATGGGAACGGGAATGGGAAGAAGGGGGAAATATTACAAAGCTTGCTTGATATTGAAGACCCCGAACAATCTTTGTCTGGACCGGAGATAGTTGGATGAACTTGGACAGGAGAGGGGTGGTGGATGACTCTGATACTTCCAAAGACATCTGCCACTAGTGGTATTGACCACCCAGTTAATTGGAGGTTTACTACATTTGTTGTAGTTTTGGAGTTTTTTTTAATATATTTTTTTTCGTGTTGTTTTAGAGGGGGATTTTTTTTTTACATAAGGGGAGCTTTTTTTGTGGTTGTATTTGCTGTGTGAGGTTTTTTTTTAGTAAATTATGGCTAATTTGAATTTTGCGACTTTTAATGTTAAGGGTCTTAATAACCCGATCAAGCAAAAGCATGTTTTGGCAAATATTAAAAAGATGAAGGTTGATTACAGGAAACACATTTGACTGAGAGAAAATATATGTTGAAAAGGGATTGGGTTGGACATGTTATTACTTCTTCTTTTCATTCCAAAGCTAGAGGAGTGGCAATTTTGGTACATAAAAAGATATCGTTTGAATTTGAATCATTCTCTGTGATAGCAGGCAAAGTTTTGATAGTGAACTATAAAATATTTGCTGAGGTGTAGACACTGTTGAATGTCTACGCCCCTAATGTAGATGATGAACAGTTTGAATTTGAATCAGGCTAATGAAAATATCTTAATTGGTGGAGATTTTAATTGTGTTTTGGATCCGTTATTGATCCGAAAAATAGTAGGAAAACTAAAATTTGGAGAAGGTTAAATCTAACAGGAAAAGATTTTTCTTTTTATTCACCTCGACATGATTATTTTTCTAGAATTGATTTGTTTTTAGTATCGGCACATCTCCAGGCTCGGATTATTCAGGCTGAATATGAGAGTAGGATTGTATCTGATCATTCTATGCTATTTATATAGTGTGTTGGTTCTGAAGTTATGGAAACGACTTATCAATGGAGATTTAATGCAATGTTATTAAAGCAACCTGCTTTTATTAGTTATATTAAGGAAAATATTTTGTCATTCTTGATTTTATCTTGCTGCTGGTTGTTGAACATGAAAACCACTGCCCATTAGTCAGTCACCAAGGTGAATTGTTTGCTGGCTAGGTAGTGTCTCAATGCCGCACTGTCTCGACAATGGCCTGGGCCTCTTATGCAACAGAGGAGTATCGAATTTCATCAACTGTAGGGTCCATGAAAAAAGGCAATGGGTCTGTCTGCCTGGTTAAGAGTGGCAGTCAGGGCAGTCAGATGCATCGCTGTCCACCTGGAACGGGATGGATTCATCAACGGCGGGCATCATAGCTCTGGCAATGTCTGCCTTGATGCAGCTGAAAGCTGGATGAGCCTCTGGTGTGGAGGGAAACAGATGGATTTAACGAGGGGCTGGGTGGGTTGTGTGGAATACGCACTTAGTTTTATTGTATGTGAGGTTAAGGGGTTTATCAGTCTGGAGGAATTTTTGGTGGTTAGCATCATGGTCCTGCATGTCATGTCCACAAATGGTGACATTATCCAGATATGGGAATGTGGCCCACAGCTCATACTGGTCTGCCATTTGGTCCATCTCCTGTTGGAAGACCAAGACCCCATTAGTGACACCAAAGGGAACCCGCAGGAAATGGTAGAGGCTGTAATCCACCTCAAAACCAGTTTATTGGTATTGCCAAATCATGCAATATTGCATGATTTGCTACACATCCAGCTGCATGTATCTGTTAGTGGTCTGACTGTAATCTATGACAATCCTGTTTTTCTCCCCATTCCTCACCACCACCACTTTGGCTCTCCATGGACTGGTGCTCAATAATCCCCTCACTGAGTAGCTGTTGTACCTCTGACCTGATGAAAGTTGTGCTCCAGTCACTGTATTGCCTACTTTTGGTGTTAACAGGTTTACAGTCAAGGGTGAGGTTATCAAACAGTGGTGGAAGGGTGATGTTGAGGGTTGAGAGTCCGTAAGTTGCACGCCATCTTGGCTGGGGATGGTGGGACCTGTTGCCTGTGTTGTACGCATCCCTGATTAGGTCCTGTGTTCTCTGCGGCTGTTATGGCCTTACAGTTGCAGGCCCATCCGAGAGTTCATAGGGCCCAGCACTCAATTCCCCAAGTCGCTATTTTTGCGTGGCCAGGAGGTATCTCGCGTTGACTTCATTCACCTTCTTCAGGTATAGGCCTTTCAGAATGTCCATTGCCTCTGGGTACAATGCAGCATCCCTGATCATGGAGTATACCAGGGACCTGACCCAGGTGTGTGATACCTGCAGCTTGTCGTTCTCTGATCGAACAATGGCTGATGGTGCCTGCAGGAATGCTTCGAAACAATGTAACCAGAGTTCGAAGCTGATGGAGGCATCAGGTAATTGAGGGTCGATTTCCAACTTCTCCAGGTTCAGGATCTGCTCCATTGTCAAAATTTATAGCGAATAAAATTGATGCACAATCAATAACTCCAAAAGACTGAAGCTATGCAAAAACTGATATATTCACTATCGACTGGAGCCACGTCCATGCTAGTTGACTACCCTGAACTGAAGAAGGGGCTATGGAGTCACCTTTATTTAGGTGCAGTCAGCCAATGGGCATGCCCAGACAGGTTAAACATACAATCAGTAGTTTACCACAATGTGATTGTAGGCAAACCATTTTGGAACTAGCAATCACAGTAGGGCCAAGTTGAATGTTAGAGTAGGCCTAAAGTTGTGGCATTGGAATGGAAAAACACTAATTCTTCGAGATTCAAGATTCTATTTATTGTCATTGAAATAAAACATTGTCCTTTTACATGAACATGCTTTTGCCTGCTATAAGACAGGCAGATTCACCATCAGCAGAAATTGCCTGAGGCACCTTTTACAGTCAGAGAAAAAGAGAGTCCCCCCAAGTTACCGAGTGTCAGTGGATTCACCTCCAGTGCTTCCAGTGGGGGTGGATTTGGCAGCACAATTCGAGTGGGCTTAAATCTGGCTTTCCGGAAATCTGGAAAAATCCTAAATTCAGAACACACTGTCCCCCAAGGATTCCGGATAAAGATTTGTGTAGAATAGCTAGAATCAATGACTAATTGTCTGTAAATGTATAATGAGATTAGAATTAAACTGAAATTTCCTTTCAGGCAGTCATTTGGTGATGAGGGTGATTTGCTTCCAGGACAGTCTTTGGGTTTTAATTGACTCCCCTTTCATCATGCGTAGAGAATTTTCAGCTTGAAGAAGCGGGTGCATAGATTGATTAGATTTTTGCACATTCCTACTGAGGCTCCTTGGCTTCCATGTGCATGATGACACCTTGGAGGCTGCTTCTGAAATTTGAGATTTTAAATTCAGATGAAAAGCACGATAACAGGCCTTTTTGGCCAACAAGCCTGCACTGTCCAAATTCCCCAATTAGCCTATAACTGAAGGATGGGAGGAAACCAGAGCATCTGGAAGAAACCCACACAGGACATGGGGAGAATGTACAAACTCCTTACAGACAGTGCCAGATTTGAACCTGGGTTGCTGGCGCTGTAATAGCGCCATTCTATCCGCTACGCCAACTGCGCTCTCAGGTTTTAAACAATGTTTTAAAATAAGGAAGAATTAGAGAGGGAAAGTGGAATAAAGAATAAAAGAGCTTTTACGAGTATTTGGAATAAATGTATTTTAATTAACCTTGCTCAGTGTTTCTATTTCTGAAATGTTCTTATTGAAATATCCTTTCAAACACTCAGAGTCGTGGGAGAATGGAATGATCTTGCAGAAGAGGTAGTTGCGGCAGGGTGCCTTCTGTCATTTAAGAGAAGGTTGGATGTGTACATGGATGTGAGGGGATTGGAGGGTTATGGGCGGAGAGCGGGAGGGGAGTAGCTAGTGGAGTTGTTCGAGTGAACCGGCGCGGACTCGGAGGGCCGACATGGCCTGTTTCCGCGCTGTAAACAGTTAAAATATCGTGTTATCTTTTCAAAATTTTACCCATAGAATAGGAGATAGCAATTATTGATCACAAAGAACTATACACACATTGTGTCGTCAAATAATCTTCATAGATAAAATACAAGGACCCAATCTGAGGCATATCCACTTTATTTCCAATTCTCACCCATAGATAAAATAAAAAACACAGATGATCCCTCTTCCTTTAACGCTGTTTGGGGTATGGAAATTCATCCTTAAAGCATTCAAAAATTTGAGATATGGAATAAAATTCACTCTCATAGAATTTGTGGGGGAAGAAAAATAAAATTTGAGGTAATTTTTTAAAACTTCTTTTTGCACTTACACAGATCATGCTGATTTGCACTACAGAAAGTTTTTAGAACTCACCCCCCCCCCCCGATCCTGGAGTACAAGGTGGGGAGGGGGTCGCCTGTAATAACTGCATATTCTTCTGTGCTGGAATCACCTCATTCATAACTGCATGAAAATATTTGCCGAAGTCCTGAACAATTCTCTGTCTCCTGTGTTTTAATATAGTGACAGTAGCTGCAAAGAGGAAAAGGGGAAGACCAAAAGGTTCAAAGAAGAAATTCTATGCTGAGGCAGAGGAGTCAGGAGATGCCAGTAATGATACTCTGAGTACAGAGAATAAATTTGAACAAGAGGGTGAAGACATAGAAGAGTCGGATAGTTTGGATTGTCGGAGGTGCAGTCGGAAATTCTCGAACAGGAGGCAACTGCGCAAGCATCGTTGCTTTGTTGTACTGAAGGATGAAGGAGGAGAAGAAGAAGGAGAAGATGGTAATACCCTATTTGTCACCAAATATCACATAGGTTTAATATTGTAGCTTCATGTTGTGGGACCTCTATTTTATTTTTTCTCTACCCAATATGGTTTGCTTTTATTCATCAGTTATGGATGTGAAGGGTTGATCAGCAAACTCCGCTATTTCATTTGAAGTTGTAACAAATTCAAATTCAATTGGAAAATCTCCCCATAATATACTGCTACCCTAAACAGAATCCTGACTTCAGAACCCACTCTCTTGAGCCTTGAGGGCATTTGTCAGATGTCCAACCGAAATTAAGTTGTGGTCAAAACCAAGAATAGGCTCCATTAAATATGGTTTCCCTCACTAAAATTTGATATAATGAGCAATGCAGTCACCATGAATTCCCTCCGATTTGCCTTTACACTGATGCTGAGAAGGTAAGTGATGTTCTCCTCAAAGTTGTGAGCTGCACAAAGATGTCTCCCAAGCAGCGACTGTTGGCACCAATGACCACTAACGCCTGGCCTCTGAAGTTCTTATCAACTGCAGAGGCAACATAATTTTACCAGTTTATTTTTTGTGCCAGCAATCAACCAGAATCATGTATAATCTTACACCAGAAACCTGTATGATTTCATAACCATAGCTTTTTTTAGATTCCTTCCTCTGAGGCAAATTGGTGCTGGGCTCATTGTAAAATCAATATCTTGAGATGTTCTAGCAATAAGTGGCTATTATGTTTCAATGCTAGAGTCCTTCAAGGAACCATTTGACAATGGCTGTCTATTATGTTGCAGACATTTTTTACAAGATGGTTAAGTAAAGGTAAAAAGCCCAGGACTGCACTTGTATTGAACAACTCTACACTAAATTGGATGATTACATTTGGATGGGAGCAGGTTTACTATAATTCATTTGTCTTTGGGCAGACAAAATTCTAGTAACTTTAGTAAGTTCCCATTGTTCTGGAAGTTTTTGTTTGAGTTGGACTATGTTTGGTTGTGGTATAATTGAAAAAAAATGTTCTCTTGATTTATCTAAAAAGCAAATAGTTGAGAGGATGATCAGTCACTCAAAAGTGATCATTGGTGAATATGGTAATTCCAAGGGAAATTAAAAGGCAAGTAACTGGGAACATAAAAAAAAAGTCTCTCCCAGTATGTAACCTGAACTGGAGGGCGAACCAATATTCTGGTGCGGAGATTTAATAGATTTACCTCAGAGATTTTAAATGTGTCTGGTAGGGGGTGGGGATCCAAGGTGGAGAGAAAGAAATGAAAATGGTTAAGGAGCACGAGCAAGGCAAAAGAAGTTGTTGAAGATGTGGAGGATAAAATGGGTGAAGTTCATCAGGTCTGTTTAATCAGAAGACTGGGAGGGAAGTGGAGGAGTTTGGGGTGTGGATAAGTGCAGACCAATGGGATATCGTAGCAATAACGAGGATATAGTTGAAGGAGGATCTGGTAGCTCAGTGTGCAGGGGGACCATTGTCACAGGGTGTAAGAGGATCTTGGGAAAAGAGGTGGTGGGGAGAGGGTTTGTAATATTAATCAAAGATGGTATCACAGCAGAGAGGATATTGCCGGAGAGCTATCGTGTGAGACATGGGGTGGGGGGGGGGGGGAATCAGGAAGCGAAGAGGAGTAGGCATCACCAAACTGTCACTGAGACCAAGAGATCAAATGTACGGAGAGATTGTTAATGTCTGTATAATTAGCAAAGCTGTTATAGCAAGTGACTTCAACTTTCCCAATATTGACTGGAAATGCAAAGTGTGAGAAGATTGGATGGAGAAAACTTCCTCCAGCAATATGTGGATAGGCCTACTTGGGAAGGAATAATATTGGATCCTGTGATGGGGAATAAAGCTGGTCAGGAAACAGATGTCAGTAAAGGAATACTATGGGACTAGTGATGACAATTCTATTGGCTTTTAAGATAATTAGTGGAAAATTAGAACACTGATCTTCAAATTAAAATCCTAATTTGAGGCAAGGCCAATTTCAGTAAGATTAGGCAGGTTTCCTGGATCTATGGAGGAGAGTTTAAACTGGTTTGGCAGGAGGTGGAAATCAGAATGAGAGTACGGAGATTGGGGTAGAAGGACAACTAGATTTGAAGGGAGAGGGGAACCAGAATGTTAAAGTTAATGAAGGAGAGGGAGTAGTAAAAGTAGATGGTAATTAAAGGAATGAATGTGGAGGACATTCTCTCATGCATATATTTCAATGCAAGGAGCATGGTAAAGTGGATGAGCACATGGATATATATTGTAGCCGCAGTGAAACTTGGTTGCAGGAGGGGCATGATTGGCAGCTAGGTATTCCAGGATTCCGTTGCTTTAGGCATGATAGAACAGGGGGGATAAAAGGTGGAGGAGTTGCATTGCTTATTAGAGAAAATATTAAAGCGGTGCAATGGCAGGATAGATTGGAGGTCTTGTCCAGTGAGGCTATTTTGGTGGAAGTGAGAAATGGGAAAGGCATGAAAACACTAATGGGGGTGTATTGTAGACCCCCTCATGGACAAAGTGAATTGGAGAAGCAAATTTGTAAAGAGATAGCATATATGAATCGGAAAACCATACTGTAAAAAGGGCTGAATGGGTTGGTGTTTGTCAAATGTGTTCAGGAAAGTTTTCTAAATCAATACATAGAAGAACCAACTAGAGAGGGGGGCAGTATTGGATCTCCTATTGGGGAATGAGAAAGGTCAGGTGACAGAGGTTTGTGTTGGGGAACACTTTGGGTCTAATGATCATATTTTAGGCTAATTACGGATAAGGATAGGGGTGGGCCTAATGTTGAGATTCTTGATTGGAATAAGGCTAATTTTGAAGAGCTGCAAAAGGATTAGAAGGTGTGGATTGGGATAATTTATTTTGTGGAAAGGATGCGACAGATAAAAGAGGATATTCAAAGGGGAAATTTTGAGAGTATTGAGTCGGTATGTTGCTGTGAGGATGAAAAGAAATGTTAGAAAATTAGGGAGCCTTGGTTTTCAAGGATAATGGGAATTTGATTTGAAGGAAGAGGGAGGTACACAATAGATATAGACAGCAGGGAATAAATGAGGTGCTTGAGGAATATAAAGAGTGCAAAAAAATCATAAGGAAGAAATTAGAAAGGCTAAAAGGTGATATGAGGCTATTTTTGGAGGCACAGTAAAAATAAATCCAAAGGATTTCTACAAGTACACTAACAGTAAAAGAATAGTGAGGGATAAAATTGGGCCCCTTGAGGATCAGAAAGGTAGACTATGTGAAAAATCAGAAGAGATGTGGGAAATTTTAAATGATTTTTTTTCTTCACTATTCACTAAGGATAGGAATACTGAGTCAGGTGAAGTAAGGAAAACTAGTAGCAAGGTCATGGAAAATATACAGATTAATGAGGAGATAGTACTGGGTATTTTAAAGAGAATAAAGGTGGATAAATCTTCAGGTCCTGACAAGATATTCCATAGGACCTTGAGGGAGGTTATTATAGAAATAGCAGGGGCTCTGCCAGAAATATTTAAAATGTTATTAGCCACGGGGGAGGTGCTGGAGGATTGGAGGGTAGCTCACATTGCTCTACTGTTTAAAAAGGGCTCTAAAATTAAACTGGGAAATTATAGGCACATGAGTCTGTCGTCGGTGGTAGGTAAATTAATGGAGAATGTTCTTAGAGATTGAAAATTTAATTATTTGGATAGACAGGGACTGATTAAGAGTAGTCAACATGGTTTTGTGTGTGGAAGATCACGTTTAAAAAATCATAGAGTTTTTCGAAGAGGTTACTAAGAAGGGAACCTGTGGATGTTGTCTATTTGGACTTTTATAAGTCTTTTGACAAGATTTTGCATAAGAGGTTAGTTAGGAAGGTTCAATGATTAGGTATGAATGTTGAAGTAATGAAATGGATTCAACAATGGTTGGATGGGAGATGCTAGGAGTAGTGGTGGAAAATTATTTGTTAAATTGGAGGCCAGTGACCAGTGGAGTGCCTCAGGGATCGGTGAGAGCCATAAAAAAAGAAAAAGGAAAGAATATTAAAAAAAAGAATTAATTATACATATTAAAATCTAATCAATATAAATTGAAATGTAAATATTCTGAGTATAACAGCCACTTATTAATAACAAAATTATAATTATCATGCAAAACATACATAATTTTTTCCATTCCTAAACAATATTTCATCTCATTATGCCATCTATTAATATCAGTCATATTTGTATCTTTCCACATACTAGCGATACATTTTTTTCGCTACAGATAAAGCTAAATATACAAAAGCAAGCTGGAATTTATCTAATCCCAAGCCTTTCAGAGGTTGCAAACTACCCAATAAAAATACTGTTGCATCTAAAACTATTTTAATCTTATACAGATATTCTAAAAACGATTGAATTTTCTTCCAAAAAGATTGTATATGTATACATAACCAAACAGCATGAAAAAAGTTCCAACCGTATCACCACATCTAAAACACAAATCTGATTCATTAAAACCATATTTTTTAAAAATTTTTCAGGTGTCAAATATAATTGATGTAAAAAATTGTAATTAATCATTGCATAATGTGCATTTATCAATCTAGTTACACTATCATAACAGATATCTAACCAATCATCTTCTGAAAAAATGAAACCAATATCCGCTTCACATTTAATTTTAGATCTATCCCAACCCTTTTTATCCATACCATCTTATAATATTTGATACATAAATGAAATATAACCCTTCTCTGGTACCTTCATAAGAAAAGTCTCAAATTTAGTCATTTAGGTAAAATCATATCTCTACCAAACATACATTTTACCAAAGATCGAATTTGATAATAAAGAAATAAAGAATTCTTATCAATACCAAAATCTTCCCTCATCTTCTTAAGACATATGATTTTTCCCTCTTTAAAACAATCTCCCAAATTTTTCACACCTTTAAATCTCCAATACAATAAACTTTGATTATGTATTGAAAAAGAAATAAGTTGATTATTATACAACGGAGTCAAAGCCAATAATTTACCCCTAGAACCTATCATTTTATTTTTATTAATCCATAACTTCATTAAATGTTTTAGTATAGGCACATTATATTGTTGTAATAAATTCATATTCCACCTAAACAAAAATTGATGTATTTCAAATTCAGAAATACTTGACATCTCAATTTTAGCCCAACTAGGAGGCCGTACCAAATCCATCAATGAACTAATAAATTTAACTTGGGCTGCCTCATAATAATTTTGAAAATGTGGTAAACGTAATCTCCCTAACTCATATTTCCAAGTTAATTTATTCAAAGCTACTCTCAAAAATTATACTCTACATAAAAACTCCCTAAATCTCGAAAAAAAATTTTAACAAGTAAATAACGGAATAGATTGAAACAAATATTGTATACGCGGAAAAATATTCATCTTAATTGTATTTATCCTTCCCATTAAATTAATAGGTAAATCTTTCCATTTAATCAAATCAGTTTTAATTTTTTTCATTAATGGAGCATAATTTAATTTATATAAAGATTTATAATTAACATTCAAAATTATACCCAGATATTTAATTCGGTCAGTCCACTTCAAATTAATAATATTTTTATAAACTGAATAATCTCCTTCACTTACCAGTAATATTTCACTTTTTTCCCAATTAACTTTATATCCAGAAAGACATCCATATTGTATTAAACATTCCTTCAGATGCAAAAGTGACTGAGCTGGGTTTATTAAATACACCAATACGTCATCAGCAAAGAAATTAATTTTATACTCCTCATCTAAAACTTTCATACCTTGTATCTGTGTATTTTGTCTTATCAACTGTGCTAAAGGTTCAATCACTAACGCAAACAAAGCTGGTGATAAAGGACAACCTTGACAAGTTGATCGAGTTAACTTAAAAGATTCCAAAATCAAACCATTCATCAATACTCTAGCTACCGGTTTACTATATAGAGCCCTAATCCAACCAATAAAAGAAGGACCAAACTTAAATTTCTCCAAAACTTTAAACAAAAAATTCCATTCAACTCTATCAAATTCTTTTTCTGCATCTAAGGATATCACCGTCGGATGATCTAAAGATTGTCGAAATCTATTAATCAAACTAATCACGTGCAAAATGTTATCTGAAGCCTATGTATTCTTTATAAAAGCTGTTTGATCAATATGAATCAACTTTGGTAAAATTTTAGCCAATCTATTCGCTAATATTTTAGCTATTATTTTATAATCTACATTTAACAATGCAATTGGTCTATATGAAGATACTTTCAAAGGTTCTCTACCTTTTTTAGGAATTACTGTAATTAAAGCACTAGAACAAGACTCAGGTAATTCATAATGTTCTCCAACTTGATGTAATACATCCCCAAACACTGTAGATAAATTATCATAAAAAATTTTAGAAACTTCAACCGAAAATCCATCATCACCAGGCGATTTACCATTCGGCATTTCCAGCATAGCCATTTTAATTTCCGAATCAGTAAATGGTTCTTCTAACTCCTGTATATCTCCATCCTCTAATATCGGTAAATTCAACTGTGATTAAATAAAAAGATCAATCAATCCAGTTTCCTGTTTTCCTTCAGATGTATATAACTTTTTATAAAATGAATTAAACTTATCATTAATCTCATGAGGTTTATGTAATATGAGAATTCTGTCTAACAGCGTTAATAGTCCTTGATATCTGTTCTTTCTTTAATTGCCACGCCAATACCTTATGTGCTTTCTCTCCCCATTCATAATACTGTTGTTTAGTCCTATTAATCACACATTCCAATTGATAAGATTGCAAAGTATTATATTTCAGTTTCAGCCTAGATAATTGTATTTTCAGATCTTCTGTAGCGTCTTTCTGAAATTCCTTTTCTAACTCATCGATCCGTTTCTCTAATTCAAGTCTCCGATTTAATCGATTCTTTTTTATTTTAGATGTATAACTAATTATTTGTCCAATCAAATAGGCTTTCATAGCATCCCATAATGCAAACTTACTTTGAACAGAATTAGAATTTACTTTAAAAAAATTAATTTGTTTTTTTTTCAAAAAATCAATAAATTCCATATTTTTTAACAAATTGTATTAAATCTCCAATGATAAGCTATTTGAATTTTCTCAGAAGTTTCATATGTAAAATATAACAGAGAATGATCTGAAATCACCCTACTTTTATATTCCGCTTGTTGTATTTTCCCTTATAAATGTGCCGATACTAAAAAGAAGTCAATCCTTGAAAACGATTCATGTCGAGATGAATAAAAGGAGAAATCTTTCTCTGTCGGATTAAGATGTCTCCAAATATCTACTGAATTAAGATCTTTCATCAACGCTTGGACCTGAATTGCCATCTTGGATTTTTTAACTTTCTTTGGAGATTTATCCAATAAAGGTTGCAAAACACAATTAAAATCACCACCAACTAAAATATTATCATTAGCCTGACCCAAACATAAAAATGCATCCAAAATAAATACTTCATCATCTGCATTTGGAGCATAAATATTAAGTAAAGTCTGAAATTCACTAAAAATCTTACAATTCAGTTTAAGAATACATCCTGCCTTTTCCTTCATTGATTGTAATTCAAAAGATAAATTTTTATATATCAAAATTGCTACACCTTTAGCTCTAGAATTAAATGAAGAAGAATATACATGCCCAACCCAGTCCTTTTTTTTAATTTCATGCTTTCATTCACATTCAAATGTGTTTCTTGTAAAAAGGCAATATCAATTTTCATTTTCTTAATATATGCCAAGACTCACTTACGTTTAATCGGACTATTTAATCCTTGAACATTAAAAGTAGCAAACCTCAACTTTGACATATCTACTATTATTACTAAATTCCAATAATATCTTTATATAAAAACTCAAATCAATATATATAGGCCCTCCAATAAAAAAATCACAAATTAAAAACTAAAAATAATAAAAATTAAAAAAAAAAATAATAAAGAAAAATAAGAAAATCGCCACCCCCTTAAAAAAAACTACCAAAAGGTAGTAGTCCCCTAAACAAAAATTGGGTGTGGTCACCCACCAGTGGCTGATGACTAGTAAAGAACTTAGTGCACATGTGGGTCACCCACCAGTGGCTGATGACTAGTAAAGAACTTAATGCAAATCTCTCCCTCCCCAGCCAAACAGTCAGTAACATCAAAATATCATAACAAAAGAAAAAATAGAAGTAAATTCTTCTTTTCATCCAGAAGAGTCCAATCTCGAAGATCCCATTTTATAAAGAGGGAGACTCTTTCCATTCCCGTTTTTCCCATTTCTGCCATTTCTTCCATTTCCAGAACAACCAGATTTTTCTTTAGGAGATAATGGTGGACTACGTCTTTGTCCTCTTATATCTGGCAATGAATCAGCAAAAATCACTGCTTCACTATCAGTTTCAAAAAATCGAAATTGATAGTCTCCAGAAAACACCTTCAACACTGCAGGTTAACGAAAAGTACACTTATAACCTTTACGCCACAAGGCTTCTTGTCTAAAGGGGTTTAGACAATGAAGAGATTGAGCCTGGGGCTGTATCAAATTGTCTTGGCCCCAAATCTTCAGCAAGTTGAAGATGTATCTTCTTTTGAACTGGAGGTTTAGTCTTTTTACCATTAGTGGCCATAATAATTGCTTAATACTTTAAACTAAAATTTTAAAAGTTTAAACTTGAAAATAAAGGGTTAAAAAACGGGTATTTAAAAGTTTTGCCAGAGAGGTCGTGATTGCATGTCATTAAATCGAAGTCGACGTTGAATGACATCTTGACTCAGATCAGGATAAAATAAGACTCTGCTATTCTGAATCTATAACGGAGTTTGTCGTTGTCTCGCATTTTGTACTGCAAGTTGAAGTATTGCTTCTCTATTCAAATAACTCAAACATCGAATTATTACCGGTCTCGGTGATTGACCAGCTGAGGGTGTTCTTCTTAAAGCTCTATGGGGTCTTTCCAGTGCCAATCCCCCAGAGAAAAATTCTTGCCCTAATATTTGCGGAATCCAGTCTTTAAAGAAACAAAGAGGATCTTGTCCTTCTATACCTTTTTGCAAACCAACAATCTTCACATTATTCCTTCTGCTTTGATTCTCCAAATAATCTATTTTTTTTTTCTAGCTCCTTCTCACGTTCTCTTAATTTTATGACTGATATTTCCACCTTCAACACTTTTTCCGTGTTACAAGTTCTTGTTGTTTACAGTCCAAAAAAGCAGTCTGAAGTTTTTTTAATTCTTCATAAGATGCATCCACACGTGTCTTGACCATATTTAATTCTGAACTTATACCAGCATTCATATGTACCATTTCATTCATTTGAGATGTCAACAAATCCATTCCAGGTTTTATAACAGCTTGAATAATTGCATTCAATTGCATATACTGTGATACAGTAAAGCTCAGCTCTGCTCTCTCTAACTCTCTAAGTTAACTGCAAGTCCTGCTGCAACTCAACAGAAGGCATTTTAAAAGTTTTACTGCGGGTCTGGACTCCCAGCGACGGCACCCCGACTTCCTCAGAGGGTCGCCGCTGGTCTCCCCCCCATATCTCGTTGTTTTTTCATCAATTCACGAAGAAAAACGATTTCTTCAGATTGAAATGCTACCTGATGCATTTCCAACAATGGAGTCATCTTCCTGTGTGCTCCCTCCATTGAAATCGAAAGGCTTTCCAAATCGGGGTCCACTTCTTGGGAACACGCACCTTCTTCCGGAGGACAGGTAATTCCAGCGCCATCCTTCATTTGGTTAGCAATAGAATTTTTTTTTCAGCCCCCACAGTCAATCTTTGGGGTTTAGACAATGAAGAGATTGAGCCTGGGGCTGTATCAAATTGTTTTGGCCCCAAATCTTTAGCACGTCGAAGATGTATCTTCTTTTGAACTGGAGGTTTAGTCTTTTTACCATTAGTGGCCATAATAATTGCTTAATACTTTAAACTAAAATTCTAAAAGTTTAAACTTGAAAACAAAGGGTTAAAAAACGGGTATTTAAAAGTCTTGCCAGAGAGGTCGCGATTGCATGTCTAGACTCTACATCATCTTGCCACGCCCCCCATGGGTTATAATTTATTTGATGCAAATATTAGATTGTAAAAGCTTGACTGCCAAATTTTGAGGGGGGTTCAAATGGAGAAAAGGAATGTATAGGACAAACATATTCCTTTGGGATAAAGAGAGATATAGAGCACAAATATGAAAGAAAAAGGATACACATAAGACACAAAAGAATCCTTTGTGAGTCTAAGGAATGTAGGAACATAATGAAGAGGGATATAAACAGGGCTAAAAGAGGTTATGAGACAGCTTTGGCAGAGAGTGTAAGGGAAAATCCAAAGAGATTTTAAATAATATTAAGAACAAAAGGGTCTTGAGGGAAAGAATGGGTCATCTTAAGGATCAGGATGAACATTTGTGTAGAGCCTGAAGAATGTGTTTACTGTTGAACAGGATAAGCAGGAGCGGGAGAGAAGGATGGTACTGAAGATAACCTGGGTATGTTTGTATCAGTAATGAAGAAATGTTAGCAGTATTAGAGCATATTAGAGTGGATAAATCTCCAGGCCTAAACTAGAACTTGTGAGGAAGCAGAAAGGAATTTTTTGGGGCCTTGATAGAAGTTGTTAAGACTGCTTAGGATAGAAGTTTTGGAGGACTGGAACATGACTAATGTGATACTCTGTAAGGATAATCCAGTAAACTACTGGATATCAATGGTAGAGAAATGGTTGGAAAGGATTCTGAGAGATCAAATCTATCAACATTTGGAAGGTCAGGGGAATATTAGGGAGAGCCACCATGATTTGTTCATGGGAAATGTTTTGAAGAGGTAACAAAGAGAGAAGATGAGTGAAGATGTTGTTTATATGGATTTTAATAAAGCAGTTGATAAAGTCATACTTAGAAGGTTTACAGCTCATGGGATAGGAAGCCAATCAGCCTTCTGGATAAAATAATTGGCTCAATGAAAGGAGGATGGTTGTGGGGGCAGTTTTTCACACTGGAGGACGATGACCAATGAAGTGCCTCAGATTTCTGGACGAAGACCCTTTATTTTTCTAATACGCATGAATAGTTTGAACAAAGATGTTTGTGTCAAGGTGAGTGAGTTTGCATGTGACACAAAAATGAATGCTATGGTGATCAGTGAAGAAGGTGACCTGGGTTTGCAATGGGATCTATTCTGGGCTAAGGAATGGCAGATGCATTTCAACTCAGAGCAGTGGAGTCAGGACTTTCTCTGTAAACAACAGGGTCTTAAAAAGTTTAATGGGACAAAGGGACCAAGGGGTGCAGGTACATAGCTCTTTAAACTTGGCAGAACGGGTAGGCAGAGTAGTAAATGCTTTCAGCATTTACTGTTTTCATGTTGTTTATGGGATTGTCATATTTGACTCAGATTGAGTTTCTGATGATGCATCTGTGCCATTACTAAAATTCTCAATTTCTATTTTCTAGTATTGCTGGACTTCACCTCCTCATTTGACATAGAAACCCTCAGCTGTGTTGATAGATACCTCCGAAATAATTTGGTTCAGGCTATTTTTTTCTCTCTCCTATCTTTCACAAACTAGCATTTATTCAAAACTGAATTTTCTAACACATAACCTATATTAATCAGATAACACTTTCTTTGTTTACATACATTATCTCCTAATAAAGCAATGCTTTGGACATCTTTTTCAAAATTCTTATTTTCAGATTCTTTTTGTTATTGACAAGATATCTCAGGTTACATAACATTTCATTAACACCCTTGTGAAGTGCTATGATAATAGTACAATGGGACTACTTCAAGATGACCTCCCAAGTACATTACGGCTGTCTGACTCCCAAGTACATTACGGCTGTCTGACTCCCAAGAACATTACGGCTGTCTGACTGATCTTTTATTCCCCCCTCTCTCCACTTCCTCTCCTCCTACCTCTTTTCTGTTTGGGCCCTGGGCTGGAAGTTTTGCCCTTGAGACATTTTTATTCACTCCATTTATTTTGTTCATCAAAAAATAATATGTAATTACTTTTCAAAGAGAATGGCAAAGCAAGAATAAATTGATTTGTTCATATTTAATTAGGTAAGTTTGAAATGCCTACATTTCAATAAATGTGTTATAATTCAGATTTTAGTGCAGCTAGAATTGTTCTAGAGTACAGAAGCTTTTAGACATCAAGTTAAGATGCACAATCTTGAAGGCAAATTAGTAATTTTGATTCTTGTTACATTTGAAAATGTCTTCCCCCCACCCCCACCCCACACTGGCCACCTCTCCCTCCTAATTCTAACCTTGTCTACTCTAGGGAGAAAATGCCTAGCTTCTCCAGTCTCTCCTCATTACTGAACTGCTCCATCCCAGGCAATGCCCTGGTGTATATTCTCTGCACCCATTCCAGCACTATTGCTATACGTTGGTAAGCAGAAATGCACATGCTATTCCAGCTGAGGACCTACCAAGGTTTTTCACTTGAAACCGACAGTTGCAAAATGACTCCTTTTTCTAGATTTTAGAGTTCTGTCTTTTCAATATATTAAATACATTAATAACCAGGACGTGGTGTATTGCATTTGACTCTGCCACAGTGTCTGGCCCTTCAGCTAGGAAGGGAAGGAGGGAGAAGAGCAGAGCTATAGTGATTGTGGATTCAATCAGAGGTTCTGTGAATGATCGAGACTCCTGGAAAGTTTTTGGCTCCCAGGTCCCAGGGTCATGGATGTCTCCGATCAAGTCCACAGCTTTCTCAAGTGAGAGGGTGAGCAGCCAAATGTTATGGTACCAATGATATAGAAAGATGAGGTCCTGAAGAGGGAATATAGGGTGTTAGGAAGGAAGCTGAAAAATGAGACCCCAGGATTGTTGCCATGCGCCACTGAGGGAAAGAATAGGAAGTTGTGGCAGATGAAGGCGCAGGTAAAGAGTTGGTGCAGGCGGCAGGTGTTCAGATTTGTGGATCATTGGGATCACTTCTGGGGAAAGTGTGACTTGTACAAAAAGGACGGACTGCACCTGAACTGGAGAGAGGCCAATATCCTGGCAGGCAGGTTTGCTAGAACTGTTGGGGAGAGTTTAAACTAGTTTGGCAAGGGAATGAATCAGAATGTGAGGGCAGAAAATAGAGAAGACGGAAAGGATGAAGCAATGTGTTGTGGGTTTGTGAGGAAGGACAAGGCAGAGGAAGAAGCATAAATGTAGTCGGATGAAGTGTTTGATTTGTGTCTATTTTAATGCAAAGAGAATTAGGAATAAGGGAGATGAACCTATAGCATGAGTCTGTACCTGGAATTACGAGGTTGTGGCCATTATAGAGGATTGGCTGATGCAGGTACCAGTGTTGAGATGTTTCAAAAGGGATGGGATGGGGGGTAGTTTTTAAAAGGGGGTCATAGCATTATTGGTTAGGAATAGTATCATAGCTGCAGAAAGGGAGGACACTGTGGAGGGAGTGTCTACTGAGTGGTGTGGGTGGAAGTCAGAAATAGGTAGGGAGCCATCATTGTATTGGGAGTAGCTTATAGAACAGAACAGAACATACAGCACAGTACAGGCCCTTCAGTCCTCAATGTTGTGCCGACCCATTTATCCCTTCCCTAAAAAAAAGCACTAAACCTCCTGACCTCAAAACCCTCTGCTTTTTTTCAACCATGTGTTGGTCTAAGACTCTCTAAAATGCCCCCAATATTTCAGACTCCACTACCATCCCTGGCAAAGCATTCCAAGCACACAACTCTCTGTATACAAAAATAAACGCCCCTAATATCTCCCCTAAATGTCCCTCCCTTCATTTTGTACATATGTCCTTTGGTGTTTGCTAATCCTGCCCTCAGAAACAGGTGCTGGTTGTTCACCCTATCCATGACTCTCATAATCTTGTAGACTTCCTTCAAGTCTCCTCTCATCCTTCGATGCTTAAAATTAAAAGTCCCAGCTCTGCTAACCTTGCCTCATAAGGCTTATTTCCCAATCCAGGCAACATGGTAAATATCCTCTGCACCCTCTCCATAGCTTCCGCCTACTTCCTATAATGAGGTGACCAGATACAAGTGTGATCTTACCAAAGATTAGTAGAGTTGTAACATGACCTCTCTACTCCTAAATTCAATCTCCCATTAATGAATCCCAGCATGCCTTAGGCCGGCCTTCTTAACTATCCTATCAACCTGGGCAGCGATCTTGAGGGATTTATGGATTTGAATTCCAAGGTTCCTCTGTTCATCCACACTCTTAAGTAACCAACCATTAACCCTGTACTCAGCCTTCTGCTTTGTCCTTCCAAAATGCATCACCTCACACTTACCTGGATTGAAATCCATCTGCCACATATTTGCCCAAGTCTGAATCCTGTCTATATCCTCTCGTAACCTTGGACAACTTTCAGCTCCTCCAAACTTCAAGTCATCCGCAACTTACTAACCCATCCATCCACAAATTTATTGACCCATTCATCTGCCTCTTCATCCAGGCCCCCAAATAGCCCTCAGACGAATGAGGAATAGATTGGAATGGAGCAGAAATAACAGGGTTATTGTTATGGGAGACTTCAACTTCCCAAATATTGACTGGCACCTCCTTACTACAAGAGGGATAAATTTGTCAGATGTGCCCTAGAAGGATTCCTGACACAGTATGTTGGCCAAGAGGCCATACTGGATCTAGTTCTGGCTAATGAACCTGGTCAGGTGGCAGACCTCTTGGTGGGGGAGCATTTTGGTGATAGTGATCACAACTTCCTGAGCTTTAGCATAGCTGTGGTCAAGGGCTAAAGTAGACAAAATAATGAATTTTTTAATTGGGAAAGGGCTAAATATGAAGGGATGAGATAAGGAACTAGTGAGAGTAAATTGGAAACAGATGTTTTCAGGAGAAAGCACAGAAGTAATGCAGAAGATATTTAGGGACCACTTACGTGCGGTTCTGGATAGGTTAGTCCCTCTGAGACAGGGACAGATAGAAGTTTTTAAAAAATCAGATGAGGCAGCTAGTTAAGAGGAAAAAAGGGTATCAATCTGCTTTGAACAAATTGTAAATCAAAAAGTAAATCCAGAATATTTGAATCTGCAATTTGAGGAAAAGTGTCCAAATTAGACTGAACAAAATTCCTAATTTGCAAATATCAAAAAAAATGTCTATTCGAAAGCTTGAATTTAACAGACAATTGTTCAAAAGAAGCAAATTTATTTCAAATAAATCAATATTTGAAATGTTTAATACCAAATCTATACCATTCCTTAAAGCTTTCATCTAATAATAAAGGTGGAAAAATAAATGGTTATCTATAATAGAACAAGCCAGAGAAAAATTATTATAACCAAAAAAATTCCTAAATTGAGCCCATATTCTCCTTGGATTATGTGTCAATTTAGAAAATGAAAAAGGTAAAGCAGAATGTAAAATTGCCAACATGACCATTTCTTAGAAAAGTTCAGTTCCATTTCTGCCCAAGAAAGGCAATTTACTAATTTATCAAATTTTAATAATAAAAGTCCCAGCTCTGCTAACCTTGCCTCATAAGGCTTATTTCTGTGTATGTTAATTGTCCAGTAATAAAATCTAAAATTTAGGAATGACATTCCCACATTCCTAATAGAATTCTGAAGATGGGCTTCACTTATACGTGGTTGTTTTCCTTGCCATATATATGAAGAAATAACAAAATCTAATAAATTTTAAAAAGCATTTTGGAATTAAAATTGGTAAGGCTTAGAAAAAAATGTACAAAAGTTTAGGTAAAATATTCATTTTAATTGCATTAATACGTCCAATCAATATAATCAAAAATGGTGACCATCCAGATAATAATATTTTAATCTGATTAAGTAATACTATAAAATTTTCTTTCATAAGATTCTTATAACTTTTTGTAATAGTGATATCTAAATATTGAAACTGATCATGAATTATTTAAACAGAAATTTAGAATGCACAGAAGGAGATCCTTTTAAAGGTGAGAATTCACTCTGATGTAAATTTATTTTATATCCTGAAAATTGTCCAAACTGAGCGAACATAGTTAATATATTTGATAAAGAAACTTCCAGATTTGAAATAAAAATCAATAAATCATATGCATAAAGAGACATTTTATGTTCAATTCCATTTCCAGTTAATCCTTTAAATTCTACAGATTCTCGAAGGGCTACCGTTAATGGTTCCAGTATCATATCAAACAGTTAAGGAATTCATGACGTCCTTGTCATCTTTCCCTAAATAGTATAAACCTTTTTGACTTTTGTAAATTAGAACAGATTGAAGCAATAGGATGTAAATATAATGTTTCGATCCAGTTAATAAAATCTGGACCAAATTAGCAGATAAATATTTCCATTCACCCCTATCAAATGCTTTTTCAGTGTCTAGAGAAAGGACATATTCCGTCACATGAGTAGAAGGTATATATATTGTATTCAATACACGATATATATTATAATAAGAATAACGATTTTTAATAAAACCTGTTTGATCGGCATTGTTCATAGTGGATTGATACCATGTATTTATATTGATCTATTGGATTTAAGACTAGCCTCAATGGCTAAGATTGAAAATGATTGCAAGCGTGATCTTAATATAATTTTTTTCTGATGAGGATTGGTATTCCACTCTTAGTTTGATCAATGAATCTTCATTTTGTGCAAGGCATTGTTTATTATAATTTAAGGTGATACATAGAGTACATATATCTAAACTTAAGTTATCCTGTTTCTATGTGGATGTTAATCCATTTTGTTGAAAGTGAAAGGTATAGTATTAAAGATAAAAAGTTTTAGTTTGACAAGGTAAGGGGCCCAATGAATATTATCATAATTGCCAGTTCTGTCTGTCTTCTGGAGGTTGTGATCTGATCCATCTTTGTATTTCTTTTGCAACCTTGATTAGAGGATGGGGTAGATTAGTTTTAGTTTTAGTGTTTTTTCTCTTTTCCTTAATTTTAGATAAGTGGATTTGTTGGTTTAATTATAATTATCCTCTATAATATCCAATTTTTTAGATTTTATTAAGATATATTGTGATTTGATGTAATAGTAATGAATGGATTTATATGTATTACTATAATAGATAATCACAATTAATATTAAAGGATGGAATGTATATGTTATTATTTTGCCTTGCTTTTTAATATTTTGTATATGGATGGTTATGTTAAATTCAATGAAAATATTTTTTTAAAGGAAAGAATACATTAGATTTAGGAAACAATAAACAGCAAGGGCTCCCGAGAATTGCATGGTAGCTTGGAAGCAGCATAAGAAAGGACTTAGGAGAGCTTGAAGGGAGCATCAGAAGGCCTTGGCAAGTAGGATAGCCAGACGAGCAGTTTTAATGAAATGGAAAGATGAACTCTCACTGACTCATGCACAGTGACTACATGATGTAATGACATATTAGAGAAAATCAGGTATAATATCAAAGATAAAAAGTTTCAGTTTGAAAATGTATGGGGCCATTTTTTATAATACTAACACATTTGGCAGTTTTAGAGGATTGGGTGCTCAAGTGCTGATCCGCCTGTCGTCTGGAGGTCACGACTTGATCCATCTTTGTATTTCTCTTGTAGTCTTGAAGAGGAGTTAGATTTTGCTTCAGTTTTTACCAGAAAAATAAGATCAAAGTGAGGTCAGAATAGAGCAAGCTTATGTGCTGGACTCTGTTGAGATTAAGAAAGAAGTGCTGGATCTTCTCAAAAACGTTAGGATTGATAACTCCCTGGGACCAGATGAGATATACCCCAGGTTGTTGTGGAGATGGAGGGAAGATATTGTTGGGTAGATGACTCTGCTATCTTTAAGAGCTCTGTCTAACTCTTTCTTGAAAGCATCCAGAGAATTGGTCTCCACTGTCTTCTTGAGGCAGAGAATTCCACAGATCCACAACTCTCTGGGTGAAAAAGATTTTCCTCAACACCGTTTTAAATGGCCTTATTCTTAAACTATGGAGTTTGGTTCTAGCCTCCCCCAACATTGGGAACATGTTTCCTCCCTCTAGCGTGTCCAATCCTTTAATAATCTTAAATGTTTCAATCAGATCCCCTCTCATCTTTCTAAATTCCAGTGTATACAAGCCGAGTTGCTCCAATTTTTCAACATATGACAGTCCTACCATCCCGGGAATTAACTTTGTGAACCTACTCTGCATTCCCTAAATAGCAAAAATGTCCTTCCACAAACTTAGAGACCAAAACTGCACACAATACTCCAGGTGTGGTCTCACCAGGACCCTGTACAATAGCAGAAGAACCTCTTTGCTCCTATATTCAACTCCCCTTTTATGAAACCCATTAGCTTTCTTCACTGCCTCCTGTACTGCATGCTTATTTTCAGTGACTGATGAACAAGGACACCTAGATCTCACTGTTATTCCCCTTTTTATAACTTGACCCCATTCTATCATGATCTACCTTCCTGTTCTGGCCACCAAAGTGGATAACCTCACATTTATCCACATTAAACTGCATCTGCCCACTCAGCCAACCTGTCCAAGTCATCCTGCATTCTCATAACATCCTCCTCACTTTTCACACTGCCACCCAGCTTTGTGTCATCTGTAAATTTGCTAATGTTACTTTTAATCCCTTCATCTAAATTATTAATGTATATTGTAAATAGCTGCAGTCCCAGCACCGAGCCTTGCGGTACCCCTCTAGTCACTGCCTGCCATTCTGAAAGGGACCTGTTAATCCCTATTCTTTGTTTCCTGTCTGCCAACCATTTTCTATCCCTACCCCCCAATACCATGTGCTCTAATTTTTCCCACCAATCTCCTATGTGGGACCTTATCAAAGGCTTTCTGAAAGTACAGATACACTACATCCACTGGCTCTCCCTTGTCCATTTTCATAGTTACATACTCAAAAAATTCCAGAAGATTAGTCGAGCATGATTTTCCTTTCATAAATCCATGCTGACTTGGACCGATCCTGTTACTGCTATCCAAGTGTACACTATTTCATCTTCTATAATTGACTTCAGCATCTTCCCCACTACTGCTAACTGGTCTATAATTCCCTGTTTTCTCTCTCCCTCCTTTCTTAAAAAGTAGAATAACATTAGCTACCCTCCAGTCCACAGGAACTGATCCTGAATCCATAGAACATTGTAAAATGATTACCAATGCATCCACGATTTTTAAGTACCCTGGGATGCAGACCATCAGGCCCTGGGGATTTATCAGCTGTCAGTCTCAACAGTCTACCCAACACCATTTTCTGCCTAATGTGAATTTCCTTCACTTCCTCCGATACCCTAGGTCCTCTGTCCACTGTTACATTTGGGAGATTGTTTGTGTCTTCCTTAGTGAAGTCAGATCCAAAGTACCTGTTCTACTGATCTACCATTTCCTTGGCCCCATAATAATTTCACCCATTTCAGTCTTCAAGGGCCCAACTTTGATCTTAACTTTTTTTTTCCTCTTCACTACCTAAAGAACCTTTTAGTATCCTCCTTTAGCTTATCTTCATTCCTTATCTTTTCTCCCCATATTGCCTTTTTAGTTATCTTCTGTTCCTCTTTAAAAGTTTCCCAATCCTCCGTCTTTCTGCTCATCTTTGCTATTTCATACTTCTCTTTTATTTTTCTACTGTCCTTGACTTCCCTTGTCAGCCTCGGTCACCCTGACTCCCCTTAGAATCTTTCTTCCACGTTGGAATGAATTGATCCTGCACTTTCTGTGTTATTCCCAGAAATACCTGCCCCTGTTGTTCCATGGTCATCCCTGTCAGGGTATCTTTCCAGTCAACTTTGGCCAGTTCCTCCCTCATGGCTCCATAGTCCCCTTTGTTCAACACTTCTGATTTTCCCTTCTCCTCAAATTGTAAATGAAAACTTAGCATATTATGGTTACTACCTCCTATTGGCTCCTTCACCTCGAGTTTCCTGATCAAATCTTGTACATTACACAAAACTAAATCCAGAATTGCCTTCTCCCTGTTAGGCTCTAGTACAAGCTGCTCTAAGGATCCATCTCGGAGCCACTCCATAAACTTCCTTCTTTGGGGTCCAGGACCAACCTGATTTTCCCAGTCTATCTGCAGGGCAAAATCCCCTATAATAACAGTAGCAGTACCTTTGCAACCTTCTAATTTTAACTCTTGATTCAACTTGTACTCTATATCCAAGCTACTATTTGGGGGCCTGTAGATAACTCCCATTAGGGTCTTTTTTCCCTGATAATTTCTCAGTTCTATCCATACTGACTCCACATCTCCTGATTTTATGTCACCCTCTCAAGGGACAGAATTTCATTCCTCACCAACAGAGCCACCCCACCCCCTTTGCCCTCCTGTCTGTCCTTTCAATAGGATGTATAGCCTTGAATATTCATTTCCCAGCTCTGGTCCTTTTGCAGCCATGTCTCTGTTATTCCTACAACATCATACTTTCCAATTTCCAACTGAGACTCACGCTCATCCACTTTATTTCTTATACTTTGTGTATTCATATATAATACTTTTAATCCATTATACCTCTCCACTTTCACATTGATTCCTATTGCACTTGGCCATACTCTCCGATCCCTTCCTAAGCTTTCTGTGCCATTAATTTAGATGTCTTTCTTAAATTTCTTTCATCTCTATTTTCTTTTAACTCCACCCAGTTCATCTCCTCCCCCCACTACTTAGTTTAAACACACCTGTGTAGCAGTGGCAAACCTACCTGCCAGAATGCAGGTCCCCCGCCTGTTAAAGTGCATCCCGCCCCTTTTGTACAATTCATCCTTACCCCAAAACAGATCCCAGAGGTCAAAGAATCTAAATCCCTGCTTCCTGCACCAGTTCTTCAGGCACACATTCAGATCCCGTATCTCCCTGTTCCTGCCCTCACCCACACGAGGAACTGGAAGCAAAATGGAGATGACCACTCTGGAGATCCTGCTTTTCAGCTGTCTTCTCAGAAGTCACACTGCAGAATTTCTTTCCTCTTCTTTTCGATGTCATTTGTGCTGACGTGCATTGCTTCTTCCAGCTCCTCACTCTTCACCCTTGAGGATGCCTTGCAATTGGTCTGTGATGTCCTGGATCCTTTAAAACAGTAGAATCCGGGGAATTATAAACCAGTGAGTCTTACATCAGTGGCGGACGAACTATTGGAGAGAATTCCTAAGGACAGGATTTATGAACATTTAAAGAAGTACAGTCTTGTCAGGGTTAGTCAGCATGGCTTTGTGAGGAGGATGACATAGTAAAAGAAATTGGTGAAGGTAGAGTGGTAGATGTGTTGCATATGGATTTTAATAAGGCATTTAACAAGGTTCCCCATGGGAGACTCATTCAGAAAATGGATGAAAGAAAAACAGAGGGTTATGAGGAGGGGAGTTTACTATTTTTTGGTAACTAAATGGGTTGTCACAACATTGTGGGCCAAAGGGCCTGTACTACGGTGAAATTTTCTATGTTCTATGACTTGGAGTATTGTGTTCAGTTCTGGTTACTTCATTACAAGTAGGATATAGATGCTTTAGAGAAGGTTGACTGGATTGGAGAAAGCATGTCTAATGAAACAGGGTTTTTAGAGCTAGGGGTTTTTTCTTTGAAACAATGAAGGATGAGAGGTAATGTAATAAAGGTATATAAGGTTATGAGGGGCATAGATAGAGTGGACAGCCAGCACTTTTTTCCCCTGGGGTGCCAATAGCAAATATCGGAGGAGATCTATTTAAGGTGAGTGGAGAAAGATTTAGGGAAAATGGATGCAAGAAAAATAGAATGCTTGAGAGTTAGGGAAAAATTGGATTGTTATGAAGTAGGTTTACCACAACATCATGGGCTGAAGGGCCTGCTCTGGGCTGTAATGTTCTGGCGAAGAGAGCATTAGAGATGTTTGCTTCCTTTGATCAGGGCATTGAGTGTAAGTGTTGGGACAACATGTTGAAGTTATGCAAGATGTTGGTGAGGCCACACTTGGAATATTATGTGCATTTTTGGACACCTAGCCATAGGAAGGATATTATAAAATTGGAAAGGTTGATTTACAAAGTTGTTGCCAGGATTAGGGAAGTTGAGTAATCGTGAGAGATTGGAAAAACTAGGCCTGTTTTCCTTAGAGCATGGGAAGTTGACAAGGTATCTTATTGGGGTATATAAAATTATGAGGGGCATAGATGTGGGGAATAGTGGCAGTCTGTTTTCTAGAGTAGGAGAATTTAGGACAAGAGGGCATGTATGGGGGGACACAGGATTTTGAGGGGAGATGATGGGACAATTTTTTACTTAGAGGGTGGTGGACATGTGGAATGACCTGCCAAACAAAGAGATGGAGGCAGGAACAGTAGCTTTCTTTAAGTAACATTTGGATAACTACATGGATGTAAGGGTATTGAAGGGGTGTGGGCCTAATACAGACTTGAGACTAAGTATAAGGTTATGTTGGTTTGGCACAGGCAAAGTGGGCCTCTGGGTCTGTTTCCAAGATATAGGACTGTTAGAACCCTATGTCGTCAAGAATAGTGTGATGATATGGTCAGGACTGCAATTTGATGCATTGGTTTACTTTCTTTCCCTCTTCCTCTCCCTCCCACCCACCCACCACCTCTCTCCAGACAAAATGGACCCTGAAGTAGAGTTGGATGATGTAAGCGAGAGGGCAGTAAAGAGACCACGTTGGCAAAAGAATGAAAAATTGACGTATAAGGATACTGATCAAAATACAGGAGGAAAGAAACCAATTATCAGCGTGGTTCTCACAGCACACGAAGCTATTCCAGGTGAGAAGCAGTCAACTATTTACTAAGTGCCTTGATTCAACTCTCAATGTTCATGATTTTTATTGAATACTTTTAGATGGTCACCATGATTATGTGGCCCTTTGAGCTAATCCATGCAATAACCAAAAAGGCAATGCTCTTTTTTTGGCTAATGATAGATGCAAAAATGATCAAACTACAGCCAATGCCTCATTTCCAACTCAAATCTAAGTCCTTTGCAGATGAACACCAAAATTGAACCACAGACCTTGAGAAATAATGAACAAACAATAAATCACACCAATGGAAAACATGATTTGTACTCATGACTGGATTTGTGTACATGAAATTTTAATGATATAACAATTGTCAAGAAAGGAGAGACATTAACAATATATTGGTGTTTGAATGTCTGGAATGACTATAAAAGTTTGCAGTGTGAGTTCTGTGCCGAGTGAGCTGATTGTGTTTCAAGAATGTGACTGGCAATAAAACAAAGGCTGAGCAAGAATCAAATAGGAAAAAGACCACAGCGCCTGTATAAAAATAGTGATTCGCATGTGTGGCTCAGTCATCCATAGATTCCTCTAACTGATCCTTATGGATTATAAAAGTTTTTAATCTTTCAGATCTATAGACTTCAGGTGCTGACCACTGTTTTGAAAGTAGTCTGTTTTCCATTTAAAATCAATCAGATTTTTTTTCCAAAAATATACTTTATTCACAATAAAGTTATATTTTGATCAGTCTAGGGTAAAGGTGTCAAAGGCCTCGGCTTGGGGATCCAGCAGCCAGGACACGAACCTCGGAACCTGGGCATTAAGCCTGGGTGCAAACAAATCTATCTCTGGCATGCCAAGGGTGTCTGCTAGCAATTTAAAATATTTCTTACCTAGAGTCCACTCACTGCTATCATTGAATTTTCTGGACAACAGGTCCACCTGTACGTTGATCCGACTCAGCAGGTAGGCGGCAATAACCCATATATTTCTCTGAATGCACCAGTGCCAAGTCTCAATGGCTAACTTGTTACAGGATTGAGATTTGAGACCTCCCATATTATTGAGGTAGGCCACTGCTGAAGTGTTATCCAACCTCAGCAGTACATGAAGTCAGCTTCTCTCGCACAGAAAGACTTTAGTGCTCGAAACCCTGCCAGCATTTCCAAATAATTAATGCCTGATTTAGAGGCCTCTTTGAGCAATCTATCTGTCCATCTGCCTCCAGTAGAGACCTTTAGATTCATAGCTCCCCGACCTTCACCACTGGCATCTGACCTGATCTCCAGGCCCACCTTTCTGAGCTCGATCCTTGCGTAAGCCCACGAGATGTGGTTGATCCACCATACTAGGTTGGATCTGGCCTCACTTGTGAGCCTCGTGGGCCTGACAAAATGTCCCTTAGCTGTCTTAAGAGCTGATATTCTGTCCCTTTACAGGAACATATAATTTAGCAGGCTATATTGTACTGCCAGGAAAGATGCCACCAGTTTCCCAATCAACCTGGCCACCTTTCTTATGGAGGGACGACACTCTGTCATGTGCCCTCTGCAGGCAGTCCTGATCTCTGTCGCTTTATCCTCTGACAGGGTAACTTTCATGTCTTCTGTATCAATAATGAAGCCGAGGAATTTTCACATCTTTTGCCCTTGAGGGAACCTTCAAATTGTCCCATATCGCAGGGCTTACCTTAGGAGGGCAGTTAACAGGGCAGGGGTACTTCTTGATGGATTCTTCTAATACCGTCTCCTGAAAAGCATTCGATACCATATAAATTATTGACCCCACAATATCATCCTCTAGTGACTGGCCGATACCCTTTGTTACTGCAAACTTCGTGGCAATAGCTGGTATATTCTCCTCCTGTCTGGCCTGAGGAGTGTATGGGGATTTGGGTGACTTGGCCTCCTTTACTGGCACTTCATCACCTTCCCATGCATTATCATGCTCTGATGGTGTCGGAAACTTACTCACCATGGCCATCATTAGTTCCTCCAATTTGTCCAGATGTCTTACAATTTCATCGCTGGTCGAGGCCTCTACTCTCTTGCAGGCCTTACTCTCAGACCCTGATCAAGCCGGTGCCCGTCGTGCAGAGACCACGCCCTACTCCGGGCTTTTTATGGTGGTTATTTTCACTTGTCGAGTGGGCGGCTTCACTATGCGATCTGTTAGGTGTGACTCAGGTCCTATCTGCTCTTGTGCAGGATACTCCCCTTCACTGCCACTCGATATACTGAGGTCCAATCGTCTCATGCAGCTCACCTCATGCAGTGGCATAATGGTAACACTACTTGCTTTTTGGGACCCCAACTTCCATGAAGCCAGGTTGGTGCAGCCAGACTTGGACCCCACCTTCAGCAAAGGTAGGCCACTGTCACCTGATCCCACTCCCTGTAGAGGTAGATCGACATTGCTGCTATCGTTTTCAGAACCCATCTTCAATGAAGCTAGGTCAGTGCAGCCAGCCTTGGGCCCCACCTTCAACGAAAGTAGGCCACTGCCACCTGATCCCACCCCCAATGGAGGTAGATTGGCCTTGCTGCTCCTCAGCTGGGACACTGCACCCCAGCAGGCCCACTGTATTTTTGGTGCTAACCAAGTGCTATGAGAGCTCTTCTCGGAGGCCTTCCTCCTTGGGCTCTTGCTGCCCTGCCTCTGCCCCAGCCCCTCATTGGGATCCGGGAACCTCCCGCTGATTGTCCCAGACCATTTCCGGTACACCTCTACCTCCAGAGGGCTACATCAGGGCCTCCCCTCATTGGGACCTGGGAACCTCCCACCGGCAGTCCTGGAATTTTTACTGCTCACCTCCTTCTCCGGAGGGCTCGTTCAGGAGCTCTGATTCCATTTTTGTGGATCGTTCTCCTGCGATCTCGCTCAGGGTCAGGGCTCTGCTCCTTCAGACCCACTATTTTTGCACTTTTTTGGGGGTTGCTCCACTACGATTCCCCACTGATTCAGCTTTTTGATCCCGTGCAAAAAACGTGTGCTGCTCTTTGCAAGTCAATGCATGTAACGTCTGCGCATGTGCAGATGGGATCTCACATTGGCGAACCAACGTACATTGCAAAGAATAATACTCCATTACCAGCACTGTGACACCTTGTTTCTCTCCCCTCTGTTGGTTGAGGGGCTTCCCCTCAGTGCCTGGTAATGGAAAGACTCCAATCTGTGCTCCTTCCCCACAGTGCCCTCGCGTTGGCTGCACCAAGCCTCATCCCATCCCCTCATCACGTACTCCTGCACCATTCCTGGACCAACATCTCCGTGTGCTGAAAGACCAACAGATTTCAGGCCAATCAAAAGGCATCCTTCACCGAGTTTATGGCCTTCCAGCAGTTCTAGATGTTGGACTCAGAGTCTGTCACGCTGCCACTGGGGATGAACCTACAAAGCTCCCTGCATCCTTCTCCACACACTCTTTGCGAATCTACATTTGGCAAAGAGGTGGGGGACAATCTCCACTGCAGCCGTGCCAAGGACAACATGCGTGGGAGGGTGATGTTCCAGTTATGCAAGAAGGATCTCACTGGGAGAGCTTCTCTCACTGCCAGACAGGTCAAAACCTGTTGCTGGTTAGTGAGCCCTGGGGATGAGTCATTCCACCAGATGACCTGGATACCTGTTCAGGGAGCCATCCCCACCAGATCCATCGAGTCCTTCTTCCTCATTTTCTGTAAGACGCTGCGTACTCACCACTGCCCTGATGGCCTTGTGGATGAAGGTGTTGTCGTTGAAAAACTTTTCCATGAAGGGTGGGTAGTGTTGCAAAGTCCATCTGACTGGGACATTGCACGGCAACGGGGCCAGGCCTATCCTATGCAACACCCGGGAGAGGTAGAACCTCAGTATGTAGGCATATTTTGGTTCCATGCACATCCTGATTCGGCCGCACACAAAGGTAGGTATCCCCTTGCCCCCATTTTACAGTGACGTACATACCGCTCCTTCTGACCCTGTCCATTTTAGAACCCCAAATGAATCCAAACACTGCTCTGGTGAATGCCAGGGTGCAGGTGCGGGGGAATGGGCCACATCTGTATCATGTACAGCAGCACCGAAAGTACCTCACATCTGATGACCAAGTTCTTCCCTCTTATCGAGAGGGAGCGCTGCACCCACAGTCCCAATTTTTGGTGGACCCTTGCGATCGCTACAACCAATTTTTGTTGCATGCCTCAGCCCCTCCAAACCAGATCCCCAGCACCTTCAAGTAGTCAGATCTGACTGTGAAGAGGATGGTGGACCAAATCTTTTGGTTAACCCTGGCACCTGATGCGGACTCAAAATGCCCACGTATGCTGGTCAGTCTCCAGACTAATCATGTGTCTGAGCAGAAGATTCAACATCGTCCATGTGCAGGAAGACCTTGACCCGAGCTCCTCCACTGCCTGGCAAAATCACTCCTCTCATGGCCTCATCCTTCCTGATGGATTCAGCAAAGGGCTCTATGCAGCACACAAATAAGACTGGAGATAGGGCAGCCTTGTCTAACTCCAGACTTGATGGTGAAGTTATCTGTTTCCCACCCGTTAATTTGAACTGCACT
Source organism: Narcine bancroftii (assembly GCF_036971445.1). NCBI lineage: Eukaryota > Metazoa > Chordata > Chondrichthyes > Torpediniformes > Narcinidae > Narcine > Narcine bancroftii. The sequence goes on along the minus strand of NC_091470.1, from coordinate 341,879,837 downwards.
ACAGCTGTCTGTGAAGAGCAGTTTGATCCAATTCCAGATTCACTCCCCAAAGCCCATTTTGGAGAGTACATCCATCATGGATGTGTGCAAAATACAGTTGAAAGTCATCTCCTGGTCTAAGCTGACCAGGCAGGCATCCACCCACCTATCCTGCACATAAGCAGTGGTGTCCCTGAGCAGCACGAGGTTGTGAGAGATCTTTTTGCCTGGAACCGTCAGAATAGGACATACGTGGTAAATGGGAGAGCATTGAGGAATACAGAAGAGCAGAAAGATTTAGGAGTAACGGTACATCGTTCCCTGAAGGTAGAAACTCACGTGAATAGGGTGGTGAAGAAGGCTTTTAGTATGCTGGCCTTTATCAATCAGTGCATGGAATATAGGAGTTGGGAGGTGATGTTGAGATTGTATAAGACGTTGGTGCGGCCTAATTTGGAGTTCTGTGTGCAGTTCTGGTCGCCTAATTATAGGAAGGATATAAACAGAGTGGAGAGAGTGCAGAGAAGGTTTACCAGAATGTTACCTGGGTTTAAGCATCTAGAGTATAGGGAGAGATTGGACAAATTATTCTTTGGAGCGTAGAAGGTTGAGTGGGGATTTGATAGAAGTATTTAAGATTATGAAAGGGATAGACAGAGTGGATGTGGATAGACTATTTCCGTTAAGAGGAGGAAAGATTAAAACAAGAGGACATGAGTTAAGAATTAAGGGGCAGAGGTTTAGAGGTAACATGAGGGGGAACTTCTTTACTCAGAGAGTGGTAGCCGTGTGGAATGAGCTTCCGGGAGAAATAGTGGCGGCGAAGTCAATTGTATTATTTAAGAAAAGGTTGGACAGGTATATGGATGAGAAGAAGATGGAGGGTTATGGGCATTGTGCAGGGAGGTGGGACTAGAAAGGGGTGTTTGGTTCAGTGCGGACTAGAAGGGCCTAATGGCCTGTTTCCGTGCTGTAATTGTTATGTTATATGGGATGGGGATTTGCCAAGTTTAAAAGAAGCAGGGTAATAATGATGAGAAGTGAAACATCTCCCTAGGATCAGATAATTTCATTTCTCAAAAAAATGGGAACATTGCAAATCTTCCAAAATTCACAATTCAGGAAAAGTTAGCGAACTTGAAAATTTGCTAACTGGGAATTATAGATTAATTGATCAGTCATCTTTTGTTGGGAATTGTTTTTATAATGAAGGATTGAATGATTGAATATACTTTATACATATTTTTATCAGAGCCAACGTGGATTTGTAAAATGGAGGTCATGAAAGACATACTTTAATAATTTTTTTTTGGAAAAAGAGTCTGAATTTATAGGAGACTGTCCTTGGATGGTACTTGTATGGACTTCTAAGGCATTCATTTATTTTCTCTTAAGGCAATGTTAACTGAATAGAGGCTCATGGAAATTGCAGAAGTTGGATAGAGCTCTACAAGTTTATGAGAGGCATGGATAAGGTAGACAGCCAGCACCTTGTTCCCAGAGCAGAATAGCAAACACCAGAGGACATCTGTACAAAGTGAAGGGAGGGAGATTTAGGGGAGACATCAGGGGTAAGTTTTTTTGCACAGAGTTGTGGGGGGCCTGGAATGCATTGCCAGAGGTGGTGGTGGAGGCTGGAACAACAGGAGCATTTAAGAGACTCTTAGACAGGTACATGGATGAAAGAAAATAGAGGGTTATGAGGTAGGAAGGGTTTAGTTTTTGTTTGGTAGATATGTTTCAGTTGGCACTACGTTGTGGACTGAAGAACCTGCACTGTGCTGTAATGTTCTATGTTCACTAAATGTCAAAGTGTAGTACAATGGGCAAATTGTCTTACTAGCAGGTGAATAGAGGTGTTCCTCAAAGATATGTGTGGTGGCTGTAAATATTAATCACTTATGGAAGCAACAGATCATTCCCTCATTAAAGACCGTCCAAAGTAGTGATAAGATGTTATTAGATTAAATGGATAGTAAATTGATAGAGCAAACACAGAGAAATTGTTGGAACTCCACAAGTCAGGCAGTATCCTTGGAGAGCAATGGACAGAAAAGCTCTAGAAACTGGTTTGCGCCGTAAGCTAGTGTGAGGTTGTCCAGTGTTGACAAAAACAGACTGCAATAATTTCTGAATAGTAAAAGGTTGAAAGCAGTGTTTATCTAAGGATCTGTGTGCATTGATATTTAAAAGGAATTATGGAAGAGCCAAATGAAATGCTGGCATTCTAGGCACCAGTTAGAATACACCATAAATGCTATGGGCAGACAGGGCACAAGCAAATCATTTAGCAACTACATAAGGTTGATTTATCAGAATGAACAGGCGTGTAATTATGTGAAGAAACTGATTTCTCTGGAATTTAAATGATTAAGGGATAATTTCAAGTTTGCAAACTGCTGAAAGGAAATGGTATGGTAGGAAGAGGAAATCTATTCCTTAACAGGGATAATTTTTATTTTTTTTAATTTAAATTTAACTTTAAAAAAAATGTAGACATTCAGCAGGGTAACGGGCCATTTCGGCCCACGAGTCCGTGCCACCCAATTTGCACCCAATTAACCTACATCCCCGGTACATTTTGAGCGTTAGGAGGAAACAGGAGCCCCCGGGGAAAACCCACGTAGACACGGAGAGAACACGCAAACTCCTTACAGACAGGAATGAAGTTACCAAATACTGTGGTGGATTTATGGAACTCCCTTATCCATTTGGTATTCAAGGCTGTTTGAACTGTTACATTTCAATTCAGAATTAGTAGATTTTTGGTGACAGAATCAGAAGTCCTGGGATGAGTGTCAAAGGCAAGTTAATGGCATCAAGTCACAGGTCACCCCAATGTATTGTACAGAACTGACATAAGAGGGATAAATCTGACTCATGTTCTTCTATCTCTAAAGTGTTAAGGCCAATTCTTGCCTCACTTTGTAACTGCTGCCCTGTGTGACAGTGTGAAATGTTCTTTCTGTCTATTCCAGGTGCCACTAAAATTATTCCTATCGAGGCCACTCCAGCTGAGAAAACTCCAGCTGCTGAGTCTGAAAGTATTGGCCAAGATTTAGCTCTGCGAAAGGGCTACCAGGAATATGCTATTCAACAGGCACCATTGGAGCTAGCCCAGAATTCTTTCAGGCAAGTCTGCAGATTTTCTCATGAAATTAATCACAAAGTCACACAGCCAAGTCAATTGTATATCCTGTCAATAATTAGTTTTCCTGACTCTTTAATGGGCTTTTTGGTTTGGGTAGAAGCAATAAGACCTTAATGTTCTTGGTGCTTTCAGTTCAGCAACTCTCTGCTCAGAGGGAAGATGTGGAAGAATGTCTCACTGTCCATTTTCAGGTGCATCCTCCGCCTTGAGGGAGGCTGCAGGAGCGGATCCCAGCCTGAAGACTCACCTTTCAGGTGGCAGCCCAAAAAGACTCCTACAGCCCACCTGAAAGGGCCTGTTTTTCCAGAGGCGGGGCGACTGGTGCCACCTGTCATAAATATGCGGAATAGCAATGACCGTCTTCCCTACCCATAATCCCTCCAGGCAGGTGAAACCACTCTGTGTTTCCCACACAGTTCCAGCTGTGTGGGGGTTTATGGGGAGGGAAGACTGCCATTACTATGTTGCATTTTGAGCAGCAGAGGGCGGCCCCGGTGAAGGAGCAGCCAGCCGGGCTGTGATAGCCCGCACTGGCCGCCCCTGCCCCGAAGTTTCCCTGCTGGCCGCCCCTGCCCCCATGACCCCTTCTGGCTGCTCCCGCCCCGCTGCCTGGTCCCCCCCCTCCCTGCTGCCTGAAGCCCCCCCCCGCCCCGCTGCCTGACAGACCCTGCCTTACTGGCGAGGAGAGGTCGGTGGTATGTCGGGGCAGGGTGGCCAGCGGGGGACATCAGGGCAGAGGCGGCCGTCGGGGCAGAGGCAGCGTGGAGGAGGGCTGTCCGGCCACGGTGAGGGGGGGCTATCGGGCAGCGGGGTGGCGCTGTCAGTTAGTGGGGAGGGGGCTGTCCGGCAGCGGGGTGGGGGGCTGTCAGGTCGTGTGGTGGGGGGTTGTCAGGCAGCAGGGGGTTGGGTTGCTGGCTGATAGTGTAATCAACCCGCCTCTTAGTGAAGTTTCACTGGGGCACACATGGCACTAGTATAATTTAGTCTTGCCCAGTAATAGACCATATGGTTTGTACAGGTCCTACCTACCCCTGAACCATTGTCAATGCTCCAGAAACCCTCCCTCTTGCCCTTTTGCTCAAGCCACGTAGTCATCTTGTCTATTCTGTAATTCCTACTCTGACTAGCACTTGGCATGGACAGTAATCCTGTGATTCAATTTTTTAATTTATTTCTAGTTCCCTAAATTTGGTCTGTAGGATCTCATCCCGCTTTTGTTCCCTACCGATGGTGCCAACATCCACCTTGACAACTGGCCGTTCACCCTCCCCTTCCAGAAAGCCCTGCAGCAGTTCTGAGCCCATCTTTGACCCTTGCACCCGGGAAGCAACACACCAACCAGGAGTCCCATTTGTGCCACAGAAGCTCCAGTCTATTTGCCTTACCCTGGAATCCCTCAACACTACAGTTCTGCCATGCTACTTGCTGCTCTCTTGTGGAGCAGAGCTGTCCATGTGCCATGAAGGCTGCTGTTGCCTTCCTCTGTTGATCCATCTCCCCCCACAGTATTCATATCTTTTCAAGGGAGATGACCACAAGGGACTCCTGCAGTACCTTCCTGCTGTTGCCCTGCCTGAGCAAAAGTGCAAGAGAGAGGGTTTCTGGGGCATTGACAATGGTTCAGGGGTAGGTAGGACCTGTACAAACCATATGGTCTATTACTGGGCAAGACTGGGATCAATGTCGCAGATGGATATTTTGCGAGTGCTGCCTGAGATCAGAGTTGATACAAGATCTCTGTTGAATCCATCTAGGTAGAGATTAGGAATGATAATGGAGGGAGGTGGGGGGGTCCACCCATTCGCTATTGTTCTTTAGACCCTTACACTGCGGTCTGACCAACCTAAAAGTGCTATCCACAACATCCCAGCATTGCGGATGCTCCAAAGTGAATCCACTAATGCCATTGTACTACTGCTGCACACATTTCCTGCACAAGGATGTTGGCAACATCCTTGAGTTGCCACAGTGCACAGGAGGAGCTCACCTCCACGACTAAAACTTGACTAGCTATGAAAGTTTTAAAAAGAACAAAGCTTACATTAGTGTTGTTCACACTCCTTATAGAACCCACAATTAGACTACTAGCAGCAGTTAAACTTCACAACATTTCTTATCAAAATGGCCACTACATTCGACCCCATCCTCATTCTATATTCACCTTAAACTAAACAGAACTCACTTCAACTGACAGTTTTTGAATTCAAATTGGGGCGGCATGGTTAGTCGAGCTGTTAGCACAACTCTGTTTCAGTGAAACATGAAAGTCTGCAGCCACTTTGATTGTAGTCAAAACACAGAGATGCTGGAGAAACTCAGCCGGTCTCAGAGTAATGTGTAAGGGTGGTGAAAGTTCATAGATTTCTTAAAGGTTGATGAGAAATGTGGTGAAGTTTCACTGGGGCACACATGGCACTAGTATAATTTACTGAATAATCGGTTATTTTCCATAATGTTTGGGACAAATACACTTTTTTCCATTATTTGCCCCTGTGCTCCACAGTTTGAAATTTCTAATCAAAATATTCATATGTGATTAAAGTGTAGATTTCAGATTTTATTTAAGGTACATTTTGGTTTGACCATGTAGTAATTACAAAACTTTTTATACATTCAGGGCAACATAATGTTTGGGTCATTTGGCTTCACAGGTGTTTGTATTTATTTAGGTATGTTTATTTGTTTCATTGGGGCAAGTATAAGGGAAATAGATTTGCTTCCAAGCTTTTGATCACCCTTGGAGTCTATAGTTTCCATTTTTCAACAAGAGGATCAGAGTTTGTGCCCAATGAAAGTCAAATAAACCATTATGAGTTTGAAAACCAAGAATGAAACAGTAAGAGACATCGCCCAAATGTTAGGATTAATGAAATCAACTGTTTGGAACATCATTAAGAAGAAAGAGTGTGCTCAGTAATCGCAAAGGGACAGGTAGGCCAAGGAAGACCTCCACTGTTGGTGAAGAAAATGAAGAAAAATCCCCAAACGCCTCAGGGGTCAGATGTGGATGTGTCACTAGGCTTTTTCAGGTACATTCTGCACTAAGAATGCGCCTGAAGAAGCAGAAGTGGCCCTTTAAATTTCGGCAGCGTTTAAAGCGCAATGCTGGCCACCTGAAAGGACAGCTGTGCCGGGATGGGCATCTGAGCGCATTCCGGTTCCTGTCCTTGGGTTGTCAATTCAGGATGGCTGGTTGTCAACTGGGACAGCCAGCGCGGGCTATCAGCGCAGGGACTTCCCGCGCGGGACGTCCCTACACTGATCCCGCTGCCCCGCTCTCTCCCCACTCATGGGGCTGGAGCGGTCGGCAGGAGAGAAGGAGGATGGAGAGGCCGGCGGGTGAGTACGGTGCTCGAGTCAGGTACCGGCATTGTTTTGGCCAGCCCCTTTCTCCCCCACCGGCCGCTCCAGTCCCCATTTTTCCCCGCCGGCTGCTCTAGCCCTGCAGTTCCTACACTGACAGCCCAGCCTCCTTCTCCCGCGCTGGCCGCTCTAGCCCCTGTTCTTCCCCGCCGGCTTCTCCAGTCCCCGTTCTCCCCCGCTGGCCTCTCTAGCCCCGCAGTTCCCATGCTGACAGCCCAGCCCCCTTCTCCCCCGCTGGCCACTCCAGCCCTGCAGTCCCCACACTGGCAGCCCAGCCCCCTTCACCCCCGCCGGCCGCTCTAGCCCCGTAGTTCCCGCGCTGACAGCCCAGCCAGCTGCCCTTACCCCGATGTCCTGCGCCAGGGGAAGGGGCAGCTGGGAGAGGAGCTGTCAGGGGCTCGCCAGTTGACTATCACCCCAAATGCAGCTGCTGGGAGGCCATTGTGCTGCGGCGATTATCCCTCTTGGAGGAGTGTTACAAAGTTCACTTTGCACGCGCCACCTGCACATTCAGGTAGCTTCCCAACAGCGCATATTGCCAAAATATGCGGCTTTACAAGCGGGGCAATTGGCCACCTGTAAGTGCCTACTGACTGTTGTTAGCATAAGGCTTCATGAACAGAAATACACAGGCTACACTGCAAGACGCAAACCACTAGTTGGTGAGAGAAACAGGATGGCCAGATTACAGTTTGACAAGAAGTATTTAAAAGAGCCTGCAGAATTCTGGAAAAAGGCCTTGTGTACAGATGAGACGAAGATTCACCTTTATCAGAGTGATGGCAAGAACAAAGTGTAGAGGTGTAAAGGAACTGCCAAAGATCCAAAGCATACCACCTCATCTGTGAAACATGTTGGTGGGAATATTATGGTCTGGACGTGTATGGTTACCATAGGTACTGGCACACCTATATTCATTGATGATGTAATTGCTGATAGCAGTAGCAAAATGAATTCTGAGGTGTATAGAAACATCTGCTCAAGTTTGAGCAAATACATCCAAACCTATTGGATGATGCTTCATCCAACAGCAAGACAGTGATCCCAAACATACTGCCAAAGCAACAAAGGAGTTTTTCAAAGCTAAAATCTGGAAACTTCTTGAATGGGCAAGTCAGTCACCCGATCTAAATCCAAATGAGCATGCCTTCTGTATGTTGAAGAAAAAACTTAAGGGGACTAGCCCCTGAAACAAGCAAGAGCTGAAGATGGCTGCAGTAGAGGCCTGGCAGAGCATCACCAGAGAAGGTACTCAGCACTTGGTGATGTCTATGAATCACAGACTTCCAACAGTCAGTGCATGCAAGGGATATGACTCCTTTAATATACCCACCATTGCTCTGTCCCAAACATTATACTGCTCTGAAATGAGGGGACTGTGTATAAAAGTGCTATAATTTCTACATGGACAAACCAAAATATACAAAAATAACCTTAAATAAAATCTGAAATATGCACTTTAATCACATGTCAACTGTTTGATTACAAATTTAAAACTGTGGAGCAGAGGGGCAAATAGAGGAAAAAAAGTGTCTTTATCCGAAACATTATGGAGGGCACTCTAGATGTTTTGGGCCTGAGCCCTTCCTCAAGGTGTGAGCAGAAAGCAGGCAAGGGGCCTAGATTAAAAAAGATGGTGAAAAGCAAGTATGGGAGGGGGAGGTGTACAGACGATAAACAGAAGTTGTTAATTGGATATGATTAGCGGGCAGGAGAGGAAAGGTGAGAACTGATAGGGAAGGGGGGGGTAGGTTCGGCAAATGATAACGAGTATATTTGTCATACACATTGCACCATCCGTATATGCATCAAAATTCTTACTCGCAGCAGATGAACGGGTACTTGTAAAGTAAACTGTGGTAGTAAACTAATTTTATTAAGTTAGAGAAGACAACAAATACAGAAGATAGATAATAAATAGTCACAGTAATTCTAGTGCAAACAAAAAGGACTTACAGTAGAGGAGACAGCCCTTTTGTGCCGGTGGAGATGTCCATGGTTAGTGTTCCAAGGGGAGGTTCAAGAGATTGAGAGGTGGTTGTTTTCATTCTTCTGTCCAAAGGTAACAGAGAGAAGAGATCTGCAGCAAAACATAATAATATTAGACAAACTCAGAGAAGATTTGATGCAGTAAAGTTGTCCTCAATAGCATCCGGAGATTATACTAAAATTGGGAAACTGACCCACAGATTAGTTGATCATTAAACTGATAGAAACATAGAAGATAGGAGCAGGAGTAGGTCAAAATAAGAACAAAATAAGATAAATCTAACACCAAAAACTTGAAATTTGACTAGGAAGTTTTTTCCAAAATTCCAAAATGTTTTCAACCTGTGACATCAGTTCCGAAAAAAAACTTTTGGATTACTGAGGATTCTGATTGTTTTGGATATCGTCATTTAAATGAAAATTTTCGGAGGCCAAATGGTGTCATTTCGGCTTCAAAATTTTTCAGATAAACTAGGATTTCTGATTTTTCTGAACAGATGTCACTTCAGGGTCCAAAAATTTTGGATAACTAAGGATTTCTGATAATCCAATTTTGGATAATCAGACTTGTACTGTATATTAAAATATTGCCATTCTCATCTAGGATGCAGTGCAATGCTTCCGGAACCCCTCCATGGTTCTCCTGTTCTCATTCGAAGAATACCTGGACTCCAATTATGCACAGAAAATTTCATGTTAATTGCTATTCTTTTGTATTGTGTAATTAATCTGTATTCTGCCACTTGGAAGAAGATGCACTGAGAATAGCAAAGCCACTTAATGCACTCTGGTTGAAGGCTATAATGCACATCACCGTGAGGGTATGGGTAACACTACTTACCAGGCTGAGCTGTCAGGTTGGGTTTAGGGGGAAAAGAGACAATTTTATATTTTGAAGTCTACTTGTAGATGCAGTCATTATGGCAAGTTTGGTAGAAGTGACCACTGCACAAACTTTGTTTAGAAACAGTCTGCTATGTCCTGTTTTTTTCGTTATGGAACACTCATATACTGTTGCATAATGTCAGCATTGTGCTGCATTGAATAGATTAAAAACAGGTCAGACAACTCAAACTGTGCATCCGTTTATGTATATGTTGTGGGCCACCAATGACACCAAAATTGCATTCCATCTCTACAGTTCATGGCTCAATAATTAGTACCTCATTTAGTCTATGTTCATTGTAGATAATCAGATGTTACAGTTAAATAACAGTACCATCAAAGGCAGCTACTCTTCAATAATCTGCACGCAGACACCTGTTTATTTCAGACAGGATTTGAACTCAAGGGGAAATGAGGGAAAGTGGGCAACTTTGTATCCAACAGATCAGAAGATGGTGTGGTTGTTGGAGGTCAATCAATTCCCTTAACATTGCTCAGAGCAATGACCCAAGCCCAAATGTTTTTAGCTGTTTGTTGAGTAGCATTCCTTCCATCTGAAAGTCAGAAATATAGTTAATGCAGCACTGCAGCAACTTGCTTTGGCTTTTTCACCATTAGTTGCCAAATCCAGAATGACTCCCGTTCAAAAGGTTGTCAACAGGCGCATGTTAACAGGATGACCAGCAAGTACCCCTCCTGACTTTGAATTAGATTGTCTATCCCAGGGATTCCCTACCTGGGGTACATGTACCCCCCCCACCCCCAGGTGGTACATTTGCACTTTTCAGTGGGTACAATGGGTCTGAGGGAATAACCACTACTGCACAATACATGGTGTTGTAATCTGCAGTCAGATTACACAATGTCGTATTTTTTTTTTAATCCTTAATTTTTAGGGGTACATGAGAACCTATAAAAATGCCCGTGGGGTACAGAGGAACAAAAAGGTTGGGAACCCCAGGTCTATCCCTTATTACCATTATTCCAAAATCCTGGAATGAGCATTGCAATAGTGCTCACTTTTCATGAATGAATAAGAGAATAAGAGAATAAGAGAAGAATTTATGTGTGTTCGCTGATGGATTGGATTGCCCTAAATTCAATCCACTACAAATTACTGGCCCTGGAGCCTGCCTGTCCTCAGCAGACTGTTATGAATATGGATGGTATGCCAGGCTAGCAGGTCATACTAGAAAGGTATCCCATGGGGTGGCATGGGCTTTGTACTATAAATAGGCTTCAGGCTTTTGGAAACTTTAAAATGTCACCGATTGTCAACAACATTTAAAAACCACGTGTGTTCAAGATTTTAAAGATTAGAAGAAAAAATTCAAAAGTAAAAGTTATTTTAAAAATTACTTAACCTACTAGAAAATAATTACCTTATTTGATGGCAATCAAGGCCCACTTTTTTTCCCAAAAAATGGCTCAAAAATATTCCCCAGGTCTTATATATGAAGTTGAAATTAAGGTGATAATGGTAGTGGTGAGTAACACTGAAGTGATCATTGTTGCTGCGTGGCTCACTAGCATCTATCGTTGGGAACTGGTGACGGGCTGTCAGAGGGAGCGGGGCGGTGGGATCAGTATGGGTCCTCGTGGAGGGCTGTCAGGAGACTCTGCCGGCGGCCCGCTATCAGTCCCCGCACTGGTCCTGCTGCCCGGCTCCCCCCTAACAGCCCATCACCAGACCCCACACTGATCCCACCATCCTGCTTCCCACTTGACAGCCCGCCACCAGTTTCCCCCCCCCACCCCTGGGAGAGAATGGGGCAGTGGGACCAGTTCAGAGACTGACAATGGGCCACCAGCGGGACCAGTGCGGGGACCGACAGCTAGCCCCAGGAAGAGTCTCCCGATGGCCCATCACCAGCCCCTACACTGATCCCACTGCCCCGCTCCCCCCACCACCAGTCCCCAATGATAGATGGCACTGGTGCCAGTCAGTCAGACCTCCACAATGATCACTGTCAACATTACTCACCATTAAATATTTACCTATAAATACAGTAAAATAAATTCTTAATCTTTTCTTTGGCTTGGCTTCGCGGACGAAGATTTATGGAGGGGGTAAAAAGTCCACGTCAGCTGCAGGCTCGTTTGTGGCTGACAAGTCCGATGCGGGACAGGCAGACACGATTGCAGCGGTTGCAAGGGAAAATTGGTTGGTTGGGGTTGGGTGTTGGGTTTTTCCTCCTTTGCCTTTTGTCAGTGAGGTGGGCTCTGCGGTCTTCTTCAAAGAAGGTTGCTGCCCGCCAAACTGTGAGGCGCCAAGATGCGCGGTTTGAGGCGTTATCAGCCCACTGGCGGTGGTCAATGTGGCAGGCACCAAGAGATTTCTTTAGGCAGTCCTTGTACCTTTTCTTTGGTGCACCTCTGTCACGGTGGCCAGTGGAGAGCTCGCCATATAATACGATCTTGGGAAGGCGATGGTCCTCCATTCTGGAGACGTGACCCATCCAGCGCAGCTGGATCTTCAGCAGCGTGGACTCGATGCTGTCGACCTCTGCCATCTCGAGTACCTCGACGTTAGGGGTGTAAGCGCTCCAATGGATGTTGAGGATGGAGCGGAGACAACGCTGGTGGAAGCGTTCTAGGTGCCGTAGGTGGTGCCGGTAGAGGACCCATGATTCGGAGCCGAACAGGAGTGTGGGTATGACAACGGCTCTGTATACGCTTATCTTTGTGAGGTTTTTCAGTTGGTTGTTAATATTCCCTGCTGAAATGGGCGGAGGGGTCGTATATGCCATCAAATACACTCCCATCCATGTACCTGTCCAAGTTCTTCTTAAATGTTAAAAATGATCCCACATTCACCACTTCAGCTAAAAGCTTGTTCCACACTCCCATCACTTTCTGTGTGAAGAAGTTCCCCTTCATGATTCCCCTAAACTTTTCCCATTTCACTTGTAACCCATGTCGTTTGGTTTGTATCTCATCTACCCTCAGTGGAAAAAGCCTATCTACAATTATTCTGTCTATCCCCCTCATAATTTTAAATGCCTCTTTCAAATTTCCCCTCATTCTCCTTCATTCCAGGGAATAACTTGTAACTCAGTTCCTGAAGTCCAGGCAGCATCCTAGTAAATCTTGTCTGCATTCTTTCTATCTTATTGATATCTTTCCTTTTTTTAAAAAAACTTTATTAATTCATTCAAAAAACAAATAATATATGACATATACAGCACTTAAACATGAACATTTTTCTTATATATATTAAAATAAGAAAAAAAAAGATCCCCTCCCCTTCAGCCAACTCTCCTAAGGAGAGCCATAAAAAAAAAGAAAGAATATTTTTTTAAAAGTTAAATATACATATTAAAATCTAATCAATATAAATTGAAATGTAAATATTCTGAGTATGACAGCCACTTATTAATTTAAAAATTATAATTATCATGCAAAACATAGTATTTTTTCCATTATTAAACAATATTTCATCTCATTATGCCATCTATTAATATCAATCATATTTGTATCTTTTCACGTACTAGCAATACATTTTTTCGCTACGGATAAAGCTAAATATACAAAAGCAAGCTGAAGCTTATCTAATCCCAAGCCTTTCAGAGGTTGCAAACTACCCAATAAAAATACTGTTGCATCTAAAACTATTTAAATTTTATACAGATATTCTAAAAACGATTGAATTTTCTTCCAAAAAGATTGTATATGTATACATGACCAAACAGCATGAAAAAACGTTCCAACCGTATCACCACATCTAAAACACAAATCTGATTCATTTAAAGCATATTTTTAAAAAATTTTCAGGTGTCAAATATAATTGATGTAAAAAATTGTAATTAATCATTGCATAATGTGCATTTATCAATCTAGTTACACTATCATAACAAATATCTAACCAATCCTCTTCAGAAAAAGTAAAACCAGTATCCGCTTCCCATTTAATTTTAGATCTATCCCAACCCTTTTTATCCATACCATCCTGTAATATTTGATACATAAATGAAATATAACCCTTCTCTGGTAAGAGAAGTCTCAAATTTAGTCATTTTAGGTAAAATCATATCTCTACCAAACATACATTTTACGAAAGATCGAATTTGATAATAAAGAAATAAAGAATTCTTATCAATACCAATATCTTCCCTCATCTGATTAAAAGATAAAAACTTGCCCTCTTTAAAACAATCTCCCAAATTCTTCACACCTTTAAATCTCCAATACAATAAACTTTGATTATGTATTGAAAAAGAAATGTTAATTATTATACAACGGAGTCAAAGCCAATAATTTACCCCTAGAACCTATCATTTTATTTTTATTTATCCATAACTTCATTAAATGTTTTAGTATAGGCACATTATATTGTTGTAATAAATTCATATTCCACCTAAACAAAAATTGATGTATTTCAAATTCAGAAATACTTGACATCTCAATTTTAGCCCAACTAGGAGGCCGTACCAAATCCATCAATGAACGAATAAATTTAAGTTGGGTTGCCTCATAATAATTTTGAAAATATGGTAAACGTAATCCCCCTAACTCATATTTCCAAGTTAATTTATTCAAAGCTACTCTCAAAAATTTACCCCTCCATAAAAACTCCCTAACCATTTTTTTAAATCTTGAAAAAAAAATTTATCAAGTAAATACGGAATGGATTGAAACAAATATTGTATACGCGGAAAGATATTCATCTTAATTGTATATATCCTTCCCATTAAATTAATAGGTAAATCTTTCCATTTAATCAAATCAGTTTTAATTTTTTTCATTAATGGAGCATAATTTAATTTATATAAAGATTTATAATTAACATTCAAAATTATACCCAGATATTTAATTCGGTCAGTCCACTTCAAATTAATAATATTTTTATAAACTGAATAATCTCCTTTACTTACCGGTAATATTTCACTTTTTTCCCAATTAACTTTATATCCAGAAAGACATCCATATTGTACTAAACATTCCTTCAAATGCAGAAGTGACTGAGCTGGATTTGTTAAATACACCAATACGTCATCAGCAAATAAATTAATTTTATACTCCTCATCTAAAACTTTCATACCATGTATCTGTGTATTTTGTCTTATCAACCATGCTAAAGGTTCAATCACTAACACAAACAAAGCTGGTGATAAAGGACAACCTTGACGAGTTGATTGAGTTAACTTAAAAGATTCCGAAATCAAACCATTCGTCAATACTCTAGCTACCGGTTTACTATATAGAGCCCTAATCCAATCAATAAAAGAAGGACCAAACTTAAATTTCTCTAAAACATTCAACTCTATCAAATGCTTTTTCTGCATCTAAGGATATCACCATCGGATGATCTAAAAATTGTCGAAATCTATTAATCACTCGCAAAATATTATCTGAAGCATATCTATTCTTTATAAAACCTGTTTGATCAATATGAATCAACTTGGTAAAAATTTAGCCAATCTATTCACTAATATTTTAGCTATTATTTTATCATCTACATTTAACAACGAAATTGGTCTATCTGAAGATACCTTCAAAGGATCTCTATCTTTTTTAGGAATTACTGTAATTAAAGCACTAGAACAAGACTCAGGTAAATCAGAGTGTTCTCCATCTTGACGTAATACATCCCCATCATAAAAAATTTATAAAATTCAACTGAAAATCCATCATCACCAGGCAATTTACCATTTGGCATTTCCATCATAGCCATTTTAATTTCTGAATCAGTAAATGGTTCTTCTAACTCCTGTATATCTCCATCCTCTAATATCGGTAAATTCAACTGTGATTTAAAAAAATCAATTGATCCAGTTTCCTGTATTCCTTCAGATGTATATAACATTTTATAAAATGAATAAAATCTCACAAGTAATAAGAGAATTCCGTCTAACAGCATTAGTAGTCCTTGATATCTGTTCTTTCTTTAATTGCCACGCCATTACCTTGTGTGCTTTCTCTCACCATTCATAATACCGTATTGATATCTTTCCTGTAGTTAAGTGACCAAAGCTGTACACCATAATTCAAACTTGGCCTCACCAATATCCTATATAACTTTAACTTAACATTCCAACTTCTGTACTCAATATTTTGATATGTGAAGGCCAATATTCCAAAAGGTCTCTTCACAACCCTATCCACCTATGACATCACTTCCATGTATAATCTCCTGAATCTGATCCTTCATTCATTGAGGTTGTGACTGAACCTTTGTCTCAAGTCCATTTTGCCACTGACCCTCTGGTTTTTGCATCTGCTATATTTTTGAAAATCCACAGTTCTCTTGAGGAAAAGGAATTCAAAGACTTTCAACTCATAAAGTAATATTACTTGACCATTGTTCTAAATGACGAACCCATTTTCCAGAGATATTTGGCTCCTAATTCTTAACTTTTCAACAGCATGAAACAACTTCCCTGAAACTACCTTGTAAAGTTCTCTCAGAAAAGTATATGCCTCAGGTTTGAGCTATTTTCTTTAAGACATTCATTCATAGCTGAAATAGCCACTCTCCACTAGAGCTCCGACTGGAGCTGCTTTATTATTTGTGTCTAGGTTGGAAAGGGGAAATCTGCCATTATCTCTTGTGTTCCAATATCTGGCGAGTAAGTTTTGCTGGGGCATAAAACATTTGAGAACAAGGCTAGACTCTGTTGTAATGCTTGTCTCTGTCGCTGGAGGGTGAGCAACACTTGCTCATTAGATTTCCAAATCATTCGGGGTATGTACAAAATGCTTAACTTCTCTGAAATTGTAGTTGAGAGGCTTTGGTTCAGAGATGTCAGTGACTAGGAAAATAAATCCCACCTGTGCTCCCTTTTTTATGGCCTGAACTCTTGGATTGGCTGGAATATTGAAGAGGGCTCCCTGAATAATGCAGATACTGAAGGAATTTCTAGGTACTGTACTTGGTATTGATTTTCTGGCATAGAACTTCAATCCACAGTACTCTGAACAAATAAGACAAAATTAAAGGGTGAATTATCAAAACAATTAATGAGGGCAGGGCTGTGGCATTATAAAATTGACTTTAGTAAGGACTTTGACACGGTCCTGTTTGGCAGACTAAATCAAATAGGATCCAAATTGAGCTGGCAATTGGATTCAAAATTGGCTTAGTGGAGGGAGACAGAGGGAGGTAGTGAAGAATTGCTTTTCTGATTGAAGGCCTATGACCAGTGGTGTGCCTTAGGGGACATGGTACAGGGACCACTATTGATTGTTAACAATATTGCTGTCCTAATCATTTATATAGATACAGCAGAAGGGCAAAAATCCAGACTGCTCAGGAAATGGATTGGTCCAGATTTTCGGCTTATCTGGATTCTTGGGCAGTACTTTTAAGATTAAAATTTAAAGAGGAATAAAGTAGAGTTATGCGATAAATTTTGATAGTTTATACATAAGCAAATACAGCATGCTTAATTTATCAAAATGAGTGGTTTTAAAGAAAAATAAAATCAACACTTGATTTTAAAGAAAGTGTGGTGGCTTGTTACTTTGTGTATCTGTGGTGTAAGCTCGCACACAAAAACCCAGTAAATGAAAAAAGTGTGAGAGTTTTCAAAAAGTCTAGATATTCAAATGGCCCAGATTTCTGCCATCCAGATTTTAGGACCTGTTATAGATGACACCAAAAATAATGATGTAGTGGACAATGAGAAAGAATATCTAAGTTTAAAACAGGAAATATTTGACAAGGTGGGCCATGGAGTGGCAAATGGAATTTAACTCCAACAAGTGTGAGGCACTGTACTTGGTGAGTCAAGCTGGGGTAGGACTTGCACAGTAAATGGCAGGGCCCTAGAGAATGTTTTAGATCAGAGACATGTGCATAGTTCCATGAAAGTAGTGATTCAGGTGGATAGGGTGGTGAAAAAGACTTTTGGCATACTCGCCTTCCTTGGGCCAGGTATTTGGAGCCACAGGGTAGAACTGTATTAGACAGAGGCAAGATCATGCTTGGAATATTGTGTGCAGTCTCTCCGCTCAGTTACAAGGAGGAGAGCAATAATTTGGAAGGATGCAGAGGAGATTCACCAGGGATATTGCTGGGACTGGATACTTTGAGTTACAGAGAATTTTGATAGCTAGATCCATATTCCCTCTAACATAGGAGGCTGAGGGGCGAACACAGACTTGTATAAAATCAAGAGGGACGTGGATAAAGTGAATGCTCAGAGTAAACAATTCTAAAATTAGAGGGCATAGGTCGAAGGTGAGTTTGGAGAGATTTAAACAAGACCCTAAGAGCAAGTTTTTCACTTGGAGGGTTGTCCAAATATGGAGTGAGCTGCCAGAGCAAGCAGGTACCCTTGCAATGTTCAAACGGTATTTGGACAGGAAAGACTGAGCAGGATCTGGACCAAATGCGGGCAAATGAAATCAGCCCAGAATACCAACTGGGTTGGTGTGGGCAAGTTTGGTTGAAGGCCTGTAGGGTGCTGTGTGACTCCATAGCACTATCAGTATTGTAAACACAATATTCTGCCAATGTAAGATTCTGCATCCAGACTGAAAACTCTCAAGATAATTTTTCTCTTTTTCAGACAAGGGACAACCCAGCTAAAGATATTTACCTGTGAATATTGCAATAAAGTATTTAAATTTAAGCACTCACTTCAAGCTCACCTCAGAATTCATACCAATGAGAAGCCTTATAAATGTTTGGAGTGTGACTATGCAAGCACCATCAAGGCCAACCTAATAGTTCACATGCGCAAGCACACAGGGGAAAAATTCAGCTGTGACTACTGTGCCTTTACTTGTCTCAGCAAAGGCCACCTGAAAGTGCACATTGAACGGGTACACAAAAAGATCAAGCAGCATTGCCGCTTTTGCAAAAAAAAATACTCCGACATCAAGAACCTCCTCAAACACATCCGGGA
This sequence comes from Narcine bancroftii, assembly GCF_036971445.1. Lineage (NCBI taxonomy): Eukaryota > Metazoa > Chordata > Chondrichthyes > Torpediniformes > Narcinidae > Narcine > Narcine bancroftii. Next base: position 341,861,618 of record NC_091470.1, on the reverse strand, counting down.
GAGCCACGACATGGACGAGGAGAAAGTCAAGGAGGTCTACGATGAACTGCGCCTGTTGACTAGGGAGGGAAAACGACAGCTGCTCTATGACTGCCATGTGTGTGAGCGCAAGTTTAAAAATGAATCGGACCGTGACCGGCACATGTTAGTCCACGGCGATGACCGTCCATTTGCTTGTGAGCTCTGCGATCATGGAGCCACGAAGTACCACTCACTGGAAACACACGTCCGCAAGCATAAATTTATCTATATTTGTTCTGAGTGTACAAAGAAGTTTGTCAGCTCGGTCAAGTTAAAGACTCATGTCAAGGAAGCTCACAGTAACTTGGGAGAGGATTTGGTATTTAATAACTCCATTAATCAGAGCTTCTACCTCTTGGAACCAGGAGGTGACATTCAACCTGAAGCGTTGGAGGACTCGGCTGAGAGTACAGGCTTCAGTGGCTCTGACCAAGATCCACAAAGGCATCAAGTTCTTATAGGACTTGAAAATGAAGGAGCACACATTCCTTTAGAGAGTCTTACTCAGCGTGAAGTTGTTCTCGGCAACCCTTCATTTCATACTGAGACAATCCAACATAATGCAGTTACTTTGGATGAAAGCAAAATACCTTTGACAAATGAGCAAAGATCCTTGGAAAGATGTGGAGAGGAAGTTTTACCATCTTTGCCAGTTAGCAATGATGCTCTAGTCAATTCTGAAAATACGCAAACGAACCACATGTCTAATTCTGCGGACCAAGAGGATGCAGACTCCATCAAAGAGATCCAAAATGAAGACCCATTTGAAATGGTTCAGTCTGATGATGGTGGTAAAGAAATTCCTTCATCAACAGAAGCTCAAAAAGGTGATGTTGACTTTGGAGCTTTCCAGCAAATTCTTGACAGCTTACAGAAGAGACAACTGAATGTCAGTCTGTATGAAAAGATCAGGAAAGTCTATGGGGATCTGGAATGTGGATACTGTGGTAAGCAATAGTCCATCTTAGCATTGTTACATTTATTGCTTAATTATTATTTAATTCTGAAGTAGAAAATTGGAATCACCTATGATGTGATCTTTAAATAGGTGTATGATCACAATAAACTATTCTGTTTTGGGATGCAGAGAACCATTTATGCTGATCCACATCTCGATTTTCTTGTGCAGTACACAAAAGTGCTGGAGAAGCTCAGCAGGTCATGTTGTGTCCATAGAAAGCCAAGAGGCAGTCAATATTTGAGGTCTGAGCCCTTCTTCAAGTACGGCATAAATCAGGCAGACACCCGAATAATGTCCTTACTGTTGCAGCAGCAAGTGCAAGAGTGTTCAGTGAAAAGATCTCCCAACCAGCATCCAGTCTCCCCTGAAGGAGAGGAGGCTGCATTGTTGAGCAGCTTCATCTTCTTTTATTTGGGTGTCTGCCTGATTTTCGGCACCCCTGATGGGATCAGGCCCGAAACATCTAGTGTCTTTAGCTCTCTGTGGATGTTGCGCAACCTGCTGAATTTTTCCAGCACTTTTGGGTACTGAACTAGGCCTCAGCATCTGCAGGTTTCTTGTACTGTTGAGTAGATTTAGGACAGAGATGAGGAAAAATAGTTTTTTCCCAGAGAGTAGTGAATGGTTGGAATTCTCTAACCAGGGAAGTGGTTGAGGCTGCCTCATTAAACATATTTAAAATTCGGTTAGATAAATTTCTACATGATAGAGGAATTAGGGGATATGGGGAGAAGGCAGGTAGGTGGAGTTAGGTCATAAATTAGATTAGCCATGATCGTATTGAATGGCGGAGCAGGCTCGATGGGCCATTTTTGGCCTACTCCTGTTCCTACTTCCTATGTTCCTATGTTCCTGAACTATTTGTTTTGTTGACCCTTGGATGCTTAGAATGTGTGATTTGGAAGCCAGAAGTCCTACTTGCTGTTTCACCCTTTGGGTGACTGATGGGAAGATTGCACTGTCTGAGCTCTGATATTCAGCCTTTAGTTTGCAGCCACTCAGTAGCAGACTATTCCATTACCAGTAAAGTTCTCTAAACCAGATAGATTTTTTTTTCGGTTTCTTTTATTCCCCATTGCTTATGCAACCAATCATTTTGATCCTGATCCACACTCCCGGTAATATTGGGTGGGATACAAAACTTTGGAACTTTAATTTTCAGAGAAAAGCTCTGGACATTCAGCTATTTCAAAATGTCAGAAGGTGCTAACGTCAATAGATTGGTCGGCAAACTCATCAAAATAATCAGAAGTGAATATTAACCCCTTTCTTTTGATCTTACCCAATAATGGTGTCAGGTTATTACTTATTAAAGCTTCCTAAACATTTTTCGTGCCAATAAAATAAACATTGGCGTTTTTCCTGATCTTTGATCCATTGTGAACATTGTAAGAATTGGCACCTTCTTTTCAGGTGAGGTGCTTGATTGATAGGTGTGTTTTGTTTTAATTCTTTAGCTACCAGTGACAAACAATTACAGCTAAGTTTGGGTACAATGCTCTAAAGCCCATTGTTGAATAGCCTTTGAATCTGCTAATAATAGTGACTTTTATCCATGTTGCTCTTCCAGGGCAATAGTCAATTGAAATATCGGAGTAGTGCCTTGCAGATCAGATGAAATATAGATGTTCTCTACTTGAACTTGAGTTTTTAATTTATTTACAATGTTTCAAAATTAAAGAACAGTTTTGGCATTCTATAATTCACATGGGAAAATTTTATTAAATTAATTTGACTAATACTTAAATAGGATCCACTCAATCTTGACGCTGCTTCTTAATTTGTCTTCCTTCCCTTGGTGTCGGGTTGTGCCCTTACTGTTTTCTTTCTTATCTAGCCCTACCTTGAAAGCCACAGTTCAGGCTAATTATTGTTTGGAATATTTCACTGCATTTAATATTATTTCATATTTTAATAAAATTAGCCCTGAGAAATAGATGCCCCATTTGCAAGGCATTCATTTCACTCCTTAAAATATCTTTTTCTTTGGCTTGGCTTCGCGGACGAAGATTTATGGAGGGGGTAAAAAGTCCACGTCAGCTGCAGGCTCGTTTGTGGCTGACCAGTCCGATGCGGGACAGGCAGACACGATTGCAGCGGTTGCAAGGGAAAATTGGTTGGTTGGGGTTGGGTGTTGGGTTTTTCCTCCTTTGCCTTTTGTCAGTGAGGTGGGCTCTGCGGTCTTCTTCAAAGGAGGCTGCTGCCCGCCAAACTGTGAGGCGCCAAGATGCACGGTTTGAGGCGTTATCAGCCCACTGGCGGTGGTCAATGTGGCAGGCACCAAGAGATTTCTTTAGGCAGTCCTTGTACCTTTTCTTTGGTGCACCTCTGTCACGGTGGCCAGTGGAGAGCTCGCCATATAATACGATCTTGGGAAGGCGATGGTCCTCCATTCTGGAGACGTGACCCATCCAGCGCAGCTGGATCTTCAGCAGCGTGGACTCGATGCTGTCGACCTCTGCCATCTCGAGTACCTCGACGTTAGGGGTGTGAGCGCTCCAATGGATGTTGAGGATGGAGCGGAGACAACGCTGGTGGAAGCGTTCTAGGAGCCGTAGGTGGTGCCGGTAGAGGACCCATGATTCGGAGCCGAACAGGAGTGTGGGTATGACAACGGCTCTGTATACGCTTATCTTTGTGAGGTTTTTCAGTTGGTTGTTTTTCCAGACTCTTTTGTGTAGTCTTCCAAAGGCGCTATTTGCCTTGGCGAGTCTGTTGTCTATCTCATTGTCGATCCTTGCATCTGATGAAATGGTGCAGCCGAGATAGGTAAACTGGTTGACCGTTTTGAGTTTTGTGTGCCCGATGGAGATGTGGGGGGGCTGGTAGTCATGGTGGGGAGCTGGCTGATGGAGGACCTCAGTTTTCTTCAGGCTGACTTCCAGGCCAAACATTTTGGCAGTTTCCGCAAAGCAGGACGTCAAGCGCTGAAGAGCTGGCTCTGAATGGGCAAACCTGCATAAAATGCATTCCTTTCATTTGTGAAAATTGCAAATGGAGGAATTGTGTGCATTAAGCATTTCTCTGTTACTATCACCAACAGTAATTCCAGTGCTTGGCCTTTTGTAACAAGACAGAAATTGACTTTCTGAAATGCAGTAAATGCTAAATGCATAACTAATTTGGATCACCATTTGAAGAAGTCATTAATGTTTTCAAATCTTGGAATTGATACATATATTTAAAAAAAACAATTTCAGTGTTAGAAAAGACAATCAAAACTAGGAAAAAAGTCTGCAGATTAGATTGCCAAGCATTTTATTTAAAAAATGACGAAAGAATGGGGAAAATTAAGGCACAAAGAAAACATTCCATGTTTTGCCTATCACATGGTAGTATGTAAAATAGGAAAATAGCTCATTCATATATATAGATATATATATATATATATATATATATATAATCTCTCTGAGGGAAAAAAAGGTCGAAAAAGCTACCTGTTGACATTTTTAGCAAATATTTGAGAGGTAAAGCCTAAGTGCTAACCTCTGCCACAAAGCCCCATTCAGTTGATGAATCACTGGATCAAAGCCAGCCACTTTTAATGTCTCTGTTCAAACAAGACGAAAGTGATATAAATATAGTGTGACAGATTATGTTATATTTTATATTGTACATAGATATATTTTAAAGGAGATAAGTTGGGGCAGGGTTTTAGTGCAGGTCACATACAAACATTTCAGAACAGATCTCACTTAAAATACTGGAGCTCTGCTCAAGCTAGACAGGACAGCCCTGAAGGCCTTTGCAAAAGCTTTGGGGAGTGCCCAAGAGACTTCACTAATGGATTGTTGCTTTGAAAAGCAACGGATGAAGGACCTTGGAGGATTAGGTTCGGAGCCACAGGCTGTCTGAGTGCAGTTTGCTCTTCTAAGAGGGTCATGTGGTTTTGCAAGCAGAGGGAGTAAAACAGGCTTTTCTCTGAGAGGAAGCGAGACAGAGAGAGAGAGAGAAAATTCATTTCCACAGTCAGCAGCAGCAGCTGGACTAGAACAGAACAAGCTGGCAAGCTTGTGGAACAAGCCCATTTTAAAGATGGGTCGTGAGTACTTAGATCAGCCTGGTCCAAGCCCTTGTGGTCCATACAAGAGGAGAGGACTGACTGCCTAATGTTTCATTTGAAATAAGAGAAACAAAAAGGAATTCTGTGGTGACCTGAAAGAAAGTGGTTATCATCTGGAGAACCCTGATGGGCACGTTTCTTCAGCAAGACACTGATGTGGCTGATTAGAAGGGATCAGTTTGTGTCCAGCAAACAAATCTCTCTCTGAAAACCAACAAGAACCTTCCTGAGCGGTAACCATTACCTTCAAGCACCAAAGCCTGGTGAAGATTCATAAATGTTAAATTCTGTGCACAGTCTAAGAATTGCCTGCAACCAGTGAACTTGGAGGAATGAGAAGTGAGATTGGACTGTGAATCAAAGAACTTTTCTAAACTTACACACACATGCCGTGCATTTAGAACTAGAAGGGGGTTAAGTTAGGTTAGTTAAGTTAATAGTAATGTTAAAGTTTGATCCTGTTTTCACGTTTAAAGAAAATTATAAGAAACTTTTGTTTAAGTAACCACTTGTCTTGGTGAATATCTATTGCTGCTGGGTTTTAGGGTCCTCTGGGCTCGTAACAATAGTAAAAACACAAAATTCTGGAGGAACTCAGCTGGTCTTTGTAGAGTCCATAGGAGACAAAGATACATTGCCAACATTTTGGGCTTGAGCCCTTCTTCGAGGAACAACCAGAATGAGCCAGAAGCAGGAAATCTCAGAATTCAGACAATGCTGGTCGGGGGAGGAATCCAGACCAACAAAAGGTATTAATTTGATACGATAAGGGACAAGGTAAAAATTTATCATGTTTGTGCAAAAGGAGACAGAATGGAGAGAAAGAGCTGGGGGAAGGTGCTAGGGGCGGAAGATGAAGTTTAACAAAAGCCAGAGAAGTTGATATTAATGCATCCAGTTGGAGGGTCCCCAGTTTGATGATGAGTTGTTGTTTATCCAATTTGTAAGTGGTCTCAGGCAGTGCATGAGACATTTGATGAGCACCTCAGCTCTGTCACCACAATAGCTTGGATCTCCCAGTGGCCACCCATTTCAATTCCCCATCCCATTCTTTTGTCGATATGTCTATCCATAATCTCAAGCACTGCCACACTGAGACCAGTGGGATCTGTGGTCCATAAAAGTGACCACACAAGAAGATGGTGAATGGTATTCTTCCCTTCATTGATCAGACATTGAATAGAAAAGTAAGGAAGTCATGTCACAGCTATACAAAAAGTTTGGTTAGTCTACATTTGGAGTATTGTTTGCTGTTCCAGTCACCCTATTACAGGAAGGCTGTAGAGGCTTCAGAAAGGATACTGAAGACAGTTACCAGAACGCTTATTACAAACTGCTGTAGGAACTCAGCAGGTCAAGCATCATTAGTAGGAGAAAAAGAAAGGATTCTTCTGAAGAGTTTTGGACTGAAATGTTGACCATTCTTTTCTTCCCTTTGATGTTGCTCTAGTCCAGTGATTTTCAAACGTTTTCTTTCCACTCACATACCACCTGAAGTATTCCCTATACCATCAGTGCTCTGTGATTAGTAAGGGATTGCTTAAGGTGGTATGTGGGTGGAAAGAAAAAGTTTGAAAACCACTGTTTTAATTGTACCTAATTGGCTCGTTATGTACACAGTTTCATAATTCCAAAGGACATGGGCCAAAGACAATTTTTCCCAAGCAAAATATTTCAGTGACAATTGGCCCTAGAGCAGTGATTCTCAACCTTCCCTTCCCACTCACATCCCACCTGAAGAAATCCCTTACTAATCTCAGAACACATGGCATAGGGAATACTTAAAGTGGTATGTGAGTTGAAAGAAAAAGGTTGAGAACCACTTCTCCAGTCAATTGTGTTAGGCTTCAGATTCCAGCATTTGTGTGTTACCAGGATGCTGACTGAAATAGAGGGTATTACTGATAAGGGCACATTGGAAAACTTGGGTTGTTTTCTCTGGAGCATTTGAGGTTACGGGGAGACCTGATAGAAGTTTATAAAATTATGGAAGGTATCGATGGGGTAGACAATCAGGATCTTTTTCCCAAGATGAAATGTAACATACTGGAGAAGTTTAAAGATGCGTTAAGCAAATGTTTTAACATAAGCCGCTTTCAGGTGGCCAGAAACCTGACTGTAAAGCTGTCTTTTCTACCCCAATGCGGCTGCCGGGTGGTCACCTGAAAGTGGAGAACCCGGCCAGGAGGAGCATTTACCTAACCCTCCTCTTGTAAGTATATTCTGCAGCTCGGAGAATCCCCCATTGCACCTGAAAGCAGCACCAGGCAAAGCCTTTCAGGTGCCTAACAGGGGGCGGACTGATGACAGTCAGCTGACGACCCAACTCCCTGCTGCCTGACAGACCCCAGGTGCGGGACTACAGGGCTGGAGAGGACGGCTCAGGACTACGGGGCTGGGGCAGCCAGCACGGGACTACAGGGCTGGGGTGGCTGAGGACTGGCATGACGGCAGCTCCAGCCCTGTAGTCCCGCACCGACCACTCCAGCCCCATTGTCCTGCTCCGGCCGCCCCAGCCCTGTAGTCCCACGCCAGCCGCCTCAGTCCCGTAGTCCCACACTGGCCACTCCAGCCCTGTAGTCCCGCACCAGGGGGGTGTCAGCAGTGGGGAGGCGGGCTGTCAGGCAGCGGGGAGACGAGCTGTCAGACGGCTGCCCCTACCCTGACTCAGGAGCCAGCGTTCGCTCTGCGGGCATCTCTCCCTGCTGCGGACCTTTCAGGTGGCAGAACACCGCCTTCAGCGCTGCCACCTGAACGTCCCTTTGCAGGCACCCACAGCCAGCTCCAGAGCTGCATTCTCCTGGCGACTCCACCTGAAAGCGGCGAGTGACTAGGGCCACAGTCCACAAGAGCCGCGTTCGCTTGGACGTGGCTCTCCTTTAGCCAGCACTTTCAGGTGACAGAAAGGCATCTTCTCCGCGGCCACCTGAATGTCCCAGCTGTGTCTCCCGGCTCATTATCTGTGTCCGAGCACCTGAAAGCGGCTACGGTGTCAAGTTTCTGGAACAGGCTACCAGGGGCAGTGGTGGAGGTAGATGCTATAGTTGTGCTTAAGCGGTTTCAAGATAGATACATGAATTTTTCAGGGATGGCGGGTTATATACATGTGCAAGCAATGTTGTTTTAGTTTGATTTAGCGTCCTGTTTGGCGCAGACGTTGTGGGCTGAACTGTCTGTTCCTTTGCTGTACTGTTCCATGTTTAATAGCCCACACAGATGCTGATATAAGAGAAGGCAGATGCTGGAATCTGGAGCCAAATAAAATTCCTCCAGCACTCTGAGTATGGCCAGCAACTTGTTTTTAGCCAAGTGTATTTCCAGCATTTTATCTTTATATTGTGTCTCTATTGGAGATTGCTGTGTTTAATTAGTGCTCTCTAATCTAAACACATTTTATGTAAATAAAAGCAGATAAAGTTCTAATCAAGTCAGTTGTGGGAGTGATTATATGGTGTAGACGCTAGTCCATGGCAGAGAGAGGTAAGGGAAAGGCCATTTAAAGGCTACACAAGCAAAACTGGTGTAAATTCAGAAAGTTCGTGACATTATGGAGCGAAATGAGAAGGGGGCACTGAGACAATGTAGTGAAAAGAAAGTGTGAAGGAGGAACTCTGATTAGGACTGGGTCAAAGAATTTTCCACATATTAGACTTAGATGTGTTCACCCTCCCAGAACAAGTTAAAGGATCTCTGGACAGTAGCTTCAGATTAATATTGAACCTAAAACATTGTTCAAAGTAAACTTTTACCAGGAAAAAGAGTGAGCAGATGACTGCACTATTTATCTTGATCAAGAAAGATATTACTTCGACTGCCAGAACATCATTTTGAGTCCCCATCTTGGTTTGAAAAATAAATGATAAAACCAACAAATCAGGTGCAAAGCTCAAGCTGAAAGAACATCAGAAATTATTTAAGCAAACTACGTGAGAAATGCACAACTTGCCTGTTCACCAGCAGGTGGCTCAACCTCCCTGCGTTCATCTACCCAATGATATCTTATTTGGGCATTTCCCTGATGAAGGGCTCTGGCCTCGAACGTCGACTGCCCCTTGCTTTCCAAAGCTGCGTGACCCACTGAAGTCTTCCAGTTTCCCAGCACCTGCTGGCTTCTTGTTTAACCTCCAACCCATATTCTGCGGTTACTTTTTATTATATGCTTGAATATTTTCATTAGTCTTTTCTTTGGCTTGGCTTCGCGGACGAAGATTTATGGAGGGGGTAAAAGTCCACGTCAGCTGCAGGCTCGTTTGTGGCTGACAAGTCCGATGCGGGACAGGCAGACACGGTTGCAGCGGTTGCAGGGGAAAATTGGTGGGTTGGGGTTGGGTGTTGGGATTTTCCTCCTTTGCCTTTTGTCAGTGAGGTGGGCTCCGCGGTCTTCTTCAAAGGAGGTTGCTGCCCGCCAAACTGTGAGGCGCCAAGATGCACGGTTTGAGGCGATATCAGCCCACTGGCAGTGGTCAATGTGGCAGGCACCAAGAGATTTCTTTAGGCAGTCCTTGTACCTTTTCTTTGGTGCACCTCTGTCACGGTGGCCAGTGGAGAACTCGCCATATAACACGATCTTGGGAAGGCGATGGTCCTCCATTCTGGAGACGTGACACACCCAGCGCAGCTGGATCTTCAGCAGCGTGGACTCGATGCTGTCGACCTCTGCCATCTCGAGAACTTCGACGTTAGGGATGATGAGGAGAATTGCATGTTGATGGAGCTGATGAGCGTTTATTATCATATCCCTATGTGCAATGCACAGCACCAACCCCTCTAGTTTCAAGAACAGCTTCTTTCCATCGGTTGTCAGGCTCTTGAACCTTCCTTGTTAAACAGATCATGGACTGCTCCAATACCACATAATGACTGTCTGAACTATTGCAGTCACTTATGTTTGCACTAAGTTAAGTGTGGATATTCATTACCTGTCCATCTATCTTTTGTATTTATTGTCTCTTTTTAATTCAGCGAGTAAGAATTTCAACATATGTATACATTATACAGTGTATATGACAATAAACCCATTATCATATGCATCAAAATTCTTATTGGCTGCAGCCAAACAGGTACATAAGATATATGTAAATGTTTAAATTAAATGACCACAATACGCTAAGACATAAAAACAGGTAATAAATATTAAAGGTTGCAGTTAGAATTTTAAAAAAGTGATGTTTCAACAGGGCAGACAGATCTTTGGGTGGTCTTAAGAGTAGTTTTCGGTTGGGATAGTACATGGAGATTCAAGAGCCTGATAGCTGATGGGAAAAAAAAACTGATTTTGAGCCTTGAGGTGCTGGTCTTGTGGTTTCTGTACCTTCTGTTTTGTGTGTTGTTACCATGACAAGCCTTTATTTTCAAAACGTGACCCCCCCCCCCCCCCCCGAGGTCAACGCTGCATCTCATTACAGTGTATGTACGACAGGCCCTTAAGAAGTTACCAGCCCCCAGACTCAGCAAAAGTCCTTAAAAGGTGTATGAGATTCTTTTCCTACTACTGCAAATGGGTTCGGGATGACGCCACGAAGGCATCAGGTTGAAAACGCTTAATCCCAACATCCCCCTCTTCATTTATTTTCAAAACTAAAAACGATTAGCTAATTGGCTTGCATCTTTTCCAGCTACACATCAAGATACGAACATAAACATGTATTATCATTTTTTAAGTCCTTAAATCTTCTGAGTCCATAAAAAATAATAATTTCACAGTGAAATTATTACATCTTACAGTGAATTTCCATTGAAAAATATCAATTCTCAGTATTTTACAGAATCCTTGTATCACGCTGGTTCTCGTGCATGTTGTAACTGGTCGTGGCGGTGCTGATGCTCGCTGGTCCCTTGCTGCCTCCTCTGGTTGTTGTTGCTGTGTAAAAAAGTTGCTGTTGATCACATGTCGAGTTGCAGTTGTGAGCTCTGTACCTGGAGTTGCACCTGATGTTATTGGAGTTGCTTGCATATGCACATCTCCATCAACGTGTCTGTCTGATCTGTCTGGGTCCTTCGGGGTTGCTTCAAATGTCGATCTGATGTGCTTTCAATTTCAGCAATGCAGTTGCCCGTTGACTTTACCAAATACAACCGAGGCGACATTTCTTTCATACACACCCCAAGCTGCCGCATAGGATGTCCTTTGCCATGAGTTTTGAAGGCCTGCACTCTGACAGCTTCTCTCACTTTCAGTTCTTGCAGTTGCTTTGCTGTTCTGTCGTACTGTGATTTTATCTTTCTATTTTTCTCTCCCTTCTTCCACTGCACTCCCTTCACAACCTTTGGCTTCAGGAGTTGTTTTGCTGTCCATGTTCAGCGTGACATTAATCTCTGCACTGGACTGCTGGCATCCCTTCTGTAGGAGTATTTATCCATTCGAGGATCGCCTTGTGCACATCTGTTCCTGACTGAGCACATTTCTTCATGATCGTTCGGGCAGTCTTCACAGCTGACTCTGCCTTGCCATTGGATTGTGGATGATGTTGTGTGTTGTATTTCCAACTCATCCATGAAGTTCTGAAACTCATCACTGGTGAATTGTGGTCCGTTATCACTCACTAATTCGTCCGGGAGAGCATAGCGGCTTAGATGTGATTTGAGACATACAATTACGTCTGCACTTGTTGTGGACTCCATCTCATTACTTCCCAGAAGTCTGAGTTGTAATCAACTGTGGTAAAATGGTCTTTTCCCATTCAGTGTGAACCAGTCTGTTCCTACATTCATCCACGGTCTGTCTGGGATTACTTGAGTCTGAAGGAGTTCCTTTGCTTGCTGGGCTTGAAACTCATTACAAGCACTGCCCTGCCTGATGTTATCTCTTGTCTCATGACTTATGTTGGGCCAGAATGTGACATCTCTAGCCTTCATCAGACTTGACTCGATTCCTTGGTGGTTTGCATGGACACATTCAACCATCTCTCTTATTGACTTAGGGACTATGACTCTCATAATCTTGTAGAGTATGCCAACATAGGTTGTAATCTCATCCCTGTACGCCCCATACTCATAACTGGTGTGTTGTTGACTATATCTGGCCAACCTCTCATCACCACATTTTTGAGTGCTTGTAGTGTTTCATCTCTTTCAATCATTTCTTTCATTTGCTGAAGTCTCTTGTCAGTTGGCTTGAGCATTAAAGCTGGGTTTATTTCCTCCATTTCTCTCATCGTTTTGCTGTGCTGACTCGTGGCGAAGATCTTGTGCCACCTTCTGCTTTCTTCAGTGGTAGAGCTGTCCTTGATAACTTGTGCTATGTATATGAGCTTTCCTTGTTTGTACTTCACATCCAGGTTGTACTTCTGTAACTTTTGCAACATCCTTTGCAGGCATTTGGGTGCAGCAAGCAGAGGTTTCATGAAGATAGTTTGTAGTGGTTTGTGATCTGTTTCCACAATGATCTTCTCTTTGCCAAATAAGAATTGGTTGAAATGTTCACACGCCAAAATTATTGCTAGACATTTCTTTTCTATCTGGGCATAGTTTCTCTCTGTTTCTGTTAATTCATCATGTACATCATAGTACTTCAGCACTGGTTCAGTGGTAACCAGATGTTTAATGTGGTTGTAGGCTGACTCTTGATCAATGGCCCAAAACCTTTCATGTTCTTCTCCGTCAGCTTTCTCAGTGGTTCACACTCTGATGACAGGTTGGGCAAGAACGTCACAAGATAGTTCACAAAGCCTACAAAGTGCTGAACGGTCTTGATATCTGAGGGTTGTTCCATCTCTAGTACAGCTTGGAACTTCCCAGGATCTGGACAGTCCTTCAACAGTAAGTACATGGCTTATGTACTTCACTTCAGTCTTCCTGAGCTGCGTCTTGTTCTTGCTCACCTTCAGATTCACCTGACGTGCTCTCCCTAGCAGTCCGTTGAGGTTCTTGTCATGATCGACAATGGCTTCATCCAGTGTAACCACATCCATACACCAAGAGATCATTAACTATAGCCTCAACACCTGACAAGTCCTAGACTTCTTCATGATGTCTCCATTAATACGCCTTAGGAGCAGTGGAGATGCCAAATGGCATGCACAAAATCATCTGTAGTGTCCAAATGATGTCCAAAAAGTCATCAAGTCGCTACTGCTCTTGTCCAACTTTATCTGCCAGTATCCATACTTAAGAATACCTTCACTTTGGTGAGCTGGGGTAGAATTTCTTCTATTGTTGGTATTGGATAGTGGGACCTTCTAAGTGCCTGATTGAGATCTTTAGGGTCTAGGCATACCCTAAACTTTCCACATTTCCTCACTCCAATCATACTACTGATCCATTCAGTAGGATTAGTGATCTTCTGTATCACTCCCTTGTCCTCTAGCTCTTTGATTTTCTCTTCCAGGCTGGTTTTGAGAGCGGCTGGCACTCTTCGAGGTAGGTGTTGAACAGGCTTGACCCTCTCATCAACCACCAAATGGTATTCGCAAGGGAGACACCCAAGTCTGGGAATACATCCTTGTAATTTCGAAGGATTTCACCTCTGGTGAGCGGACTTTTCTGCACCTCTGTTATATTGACCTGTTGTGGTACATTGCATGTGACTAGTCCAAGATGCTCACTTGCTTGTGCAGAAAGCAAAGTAGGGTGATCGGAATCCACCACCTGGAATCTCACCTTGCATTGTGTGCCATTATAATGTGCTACAAATCCTGTCACCCTCTAGGTGGTATCAGCTCTCCACCAAATGGCCTCAGCTTGACTTTGGATGTTTGCAAGTCTGGATCTCCAATTTGCATCACCTCACACATGTCTGGAAAAATTTATGACACTGCAAGTGGCTCCAGTGTCTGACACTTTATTGGTCGATAGTGAGATTTTCCTGCTGTCATATCTGCTACACTGCTCACAAGCTCCATGGTGCACAATTCTTCACTGTCATCATCGGTTTGCTCTTTTTGTAAATATTTTTTTTATTTTTCACACTGTGAACCATATCATCCAAAATACATACAAACACTTCCCTCTTAAATATACACAGTGGCATTTTATCCTCTTTCCCCCGCTACCTTCCCTCCCCACTTCCCACCCCCCTCCAAAACCAATAAACATTCAACATATACAATACAATAAAACCATGAAACAATGTCATCACACAATGAAAAAGAAACAAGAAAAATGTGTCATCTACTTTTACACACTGGATCAAGTCATTTTGACTTCTTATCATTTTAGGGGGTGGAGATCCGAGACGAGCCCTCTATGTTATGTTCCATGTACGGTTCCCAAATTTGTTCAAATAATGTGACTTTATTTTTTAAATTATATGTTATTTTTTTCCAATGGAATACATTTATTCATTTCCATGTACCATTGTTGTACTCTCAGGCTCTCTTCTGATTTCCAAGTTGACATTATACATTTTTTTGCTACAGCTAAGGTTATCATAATAAATCTTTTTTGCGCTTCATCCAGTTTGAAGCCTAATTCCTTCTTCTTATATTACTTAGAAGAAAGATCTCTGGATTTTTTGGTATGTTGTTTTTTGTGATTTTATTTAATACCTGATTTAGATCTTCCCAAAACTTTTGCACTTTCTCAAATTGCATGTACTGTTGTTCCCGTTTCCTTCTAACAGCAAAAACATCTATCTGATAATGTTGGATCCCATTTTTTGAACTTTTGGGCCTTGATATATAACTTGTGTAATCAATTATACTGTATCATGCGTAACCTTGTGTTTATTATATTCTTCATAGTTCCAGAACATAACTTTTCCCATGTTTCATTTTTTATCTTTATATTTATATCTTTTTCCCACTTTTGTTTGGGTTTATAGCTTATTTCATCATTTTCCTTCTCTTGCAGCTTGATGTACATGTTCGTTATAAATCTTTTAATTATCATTATGTCTGTAATCACATATTCAAAGCTGCTTCCTTCTGTTAATCTCAGTCTTCTTCCCAATTTGTCCTTTAAGTAGGTTTTCAGTTGATGGTACGCAAACATTGTACCGTGAGTTATTCCATATTTGTACTTCATTTGTTCAAATTATTTCCCAAAAAACAATTTTCTATTATTTTAATTCCTTTTCTCTCCCATTCTCAAAAGGAAAGGTTATCTATTGTAAAAGGGATTAGCTGATTTTGTGTCAATAATAATTTTGGTATTTGGTAATTTGTTTTTTTTCTTTCTTCCATATATTGAGTCAATGATGCAATACTGGTGAGCTTTTATATCGTACCAGCTTTTCATCCCACTTATAAAGTATATGTTCCGGTATCTTCTCCCCTATTTTATCTAGCTCTTTCTTAGACCAATCTGGTTTTTCCCTTGTCTGATAAAAAATCTGATAAATACCTTAATTGTGCTGCTCTATAATAATTTTTAAAGTTTTGTAACTGGAAATCACCTTGGTTATTACTTACTTTGGCTTGGCTTCGCGGACGAAGATTTATGGAGGGGGTAAAAGTCCACGTCAGCTGCAGGCTCGTTTGTGGCTGACAAGTCCGATGCGGGACAGGCAGACACGGTTGCAGCGGCTGCAGGGGAAAATTGGTTGGTTGGGGTTGGGTGTTGGGTTTTTCCTCCTTTGCCTTTTGTCAGTGAGGTGGGCTCTGCGGTCTTCTTCAAAGGAGGTTGCTGCCCGCCAAACTGTGAGGCGCCAAGATGCACGGTTTGAGGCGTTATCAGCTCACTGGCGGTGGTCAATGTGGCAGGCACCAAGAGATTTCTTTAGGCAATCCTTGTACCTTTTCTTTGGTGCACCTCTGTCACGGTGGCCAGTGGAGAGCTCGCCATATAACACGATCTTGGGAAGGCGATGGTCCTCCATTCTGGAGACGTGACCCACCCAGCGCAGCTGGATCTTCAGCAGCGTGGACTCGATGCTGTCGACCTCTGCCATCTCGAGTACTTCGACATTAGGGATGAAAGCGCTCCAATGGATGTTGAGGATGGAGCGGAGACAACGCTGGTGGAAGCGTTCTAGGAGCCGTAGGTGATGCTGGTAGAGGACCCATGATTCGGAGCCGAACAGGAGTGTGGGTATGACAACGGCTCTGTATACGCTTATCTTTGTGAGGTTTTTCAGTTGGTTGTTTTTCCAGACTCTTTTGTGTAGTCTTCCAAAGGCGCTATTTGCCTTGGCGAGTCTGTTGTCTATCTCATTGTCGATCCTTGCATCTGATGAAATGGTGCAGCCGAGATAGGTAAACTGGCTGACCGTTTTGAGTTTTGTGTGCCCGATGGAGATGTGGGGGGGCTGGTAGTCATGGTGGGGAGCTGGCTGATGGAGGACCTCAGTTTTCTTCAGGCTGACTTCCAGGCCAAACATTTTGGCAGTTTCCGCAAAGCAGGACGTCAAGCGCTGAAGAGCTGGCTCTGAATGGGCAACTAAAACGGCATCGTCTGCAAAGAGTAGTTCACGGACAAGTTTCTCTTGTGTCTTGGTGTGAGCTTGCAGGCGCCTCAGATTGAAGAGACTGCCATCCGTGCGGTACGGGATGTAAACAGCGTCTTTATTGTTGGGGTCTTTCATGGCTTGGTTCAGCATCATGCTGAAGAAGATTGAAAAGAGGGTTGGTGCCAGAACACAGCCTTGCTTCACGCCATTGTTAATGGAGAAGGGTTCAGAGAGCTCATTGCTGTATCTGACCCGACCTTGTTGGTTTTCGTGCAGTTGGATAATCATGTTGAGGAACTTTGGGGGACATCCGATGCGCTCTAGTATTTGCCAAAGCCCTTTCCTGCTCACGGTGTCGAAGGCTTTGGTGAGGTCAACAAAGGTGATGTAGAGTCCTTTGTTTTGTTCTCTGCACTTTTCTTGGAGCTGTCTGAGGGCAAAGACCATGTCAGTAGTTCCTCTGTTTGCGCGAAAGCCGCACTGTGATTCTGGGAGAATATTCTCGGCGACACTAGGTATTATTCTATTTAGTAGAATCCTAGCGAATATTTTGCCTGCAATGGAGAGCAACATGATTCCCCTGTAGTTTGAGCAGTCTGATTTCTCGCCTTTGTTTTTGTACAGGGTGATGATGGTGGCATCACGAAGATCCTGAGGCAGTTTTCCTTGGTCCCAACAAAGCTTGAAAAACTCATGCAGTTTGGCATGCAGGGTTTTGCCGCCAGCCTTCCAGACTTCTGGGGGGATTCCATCCATACCTGCTGCTTTGCCACTTTTCAGTTGTTCAATTGCCTTATATGTCTCATCCAGGGTGAGAACCTCATCCAGCTCTAGCCTTAGGGGCTGTTGAGGGAGCTGGAGTTTATCTAACACTATCCTCGGTTTCCCCCCTTTCCATAAAAATTTCCTTAATATTCTCTTTAGTTCATTTAAAAATTTCTCTGTTAAGGGAAAGGGTCACGATTGAATTAAGTATTGTATCCTTGGGAAGACATTCATTTTAATGCAATTTACCCTCCTTATCAATGTTAGCGGTAATTCTTTCCAATGTTCTAAGTCTTTCTGCAATTTCTTTATTAGTGGCTGATAATTTAATTTGTACAAGTGGCTTAAATTATTATCTAACTTAATACCTAGGTATCGGATTGCTTGCGTTTGCCATTTAAATGGTGATTCTTTTTTAAATTCTGTATAATCCGCATTACTCATTGGCATCGCTTCACTTTTATTTGCATTGATCTTGTACCCTGATATTTCTCCATATTCCTTCAATTTCTTGTGTAATTCTTTTATTGATATTTCTGGTTCTGTTAAGTATACTATGATGTCATCTGCAAATAAACTGACTTTATACTCCTTCTCCTTTATTTTTATCCCTTTTATTTTATTTTCTGTTCTTATCAGTTCTGCCAATGGTTCTAATGCTAAAGGAAACAGTGAGGGAGATAATGGATATCCCTGCCAAGATGACCTACTTAATTTAAATTAGTTCGATACATATCCATTTACTGTTACCTTCTCCAATGGTCCGTATATAATGCTTTAATCCAATTAATATATTTTTCTGGTAGATTGAACCTCTGTAATACTTTGAATAAATAATTCCATTCTACCCTGTCAAAGGCTTTTTCTGCGTCTAAAGCAACACCCACTGTTGGTTTCTTATTTCCTTGAACTGCATGAATAAATTTACAGACATTATCCGCTGTTCGTCTTTTCTTAATAAAACCAGTTTGATCTTGTTTTACTATTTTTGGTATACAGTCAGCCAATCTGTTTGCTAATAATTTTACTATTATCTTATAATCTGAATTAAGTAGAGATATTGGTCTATATGATGCTGATGTTAGTGGATCCTTCCCCGTCTTTGATATTACTGTAATTATTCTCCACCTTATACGTTTGTAATATTTCGTATTTTATTTTTTTGCCCTCCAATTCTCTTTTTTGTTATATCATCCCTTATTGCTAGTTCCTTTTCTGTACTTACTATCTCCCTTTCCAACTGTTCAATTTCCCGATTGTAGTCCTTTTTCATCTTAGTTACATAACTTTTTAATCTGCCCTCTAATGAAACCTTTCATTGCATTCCATAATATAAATTTGTTTTTCACTGATTCCGTTTTTATTTCAAAGTATATTTTAATTTGGCGTTCAATAAATTCTCTAAATTCCTGTCTTCTAAGTAGCATGGAGTTTAATCTCCATCTATACGTTCTTGGTGGGATGTCCTCCAGTTCTATTGCTAATAACAGGGGTGAATGATCAGATAGCAATCTAGCTTTATATTCCGTTTGCCTAACTCTCCCTTGAATATGGGCTGACAAATCATCGGTTTGATCTTCTGGCACCACAAACTTCACTGCTTGTGACTTCTTAGACCGACACTTTCTGTTCTTTTTACATGTTCCGCACTATTTCTCTCTCTTTCTGATGACGTCCACGACAGTATTTACATTCTAACCTCTGTCTGTTGTCTCCTTTCTGCAACGAGGTGGCTTTGCTCTGTCTCTCCCATTATATTTCATGGTCTTCTTCTGTTTACCATAACTATTTATTGCATGAACTCTCTGTCTTGCTCACTGAGTCCTCTATGCTCTTAAGTTGCTCTTCCGTGACTTCTGCACTCCTGCACGTGTCGATTGCTTTCTACAGTGTAAGATTATCCTCCCTCAACAAGCGGGCTCCCGCAGCTGGATCTTTTGTGCCTTGCACAATCCTTTCATTAAATCTTCTTTCAGCATTTCAGCATGACTCAGCCAGTTTCCTCAGCCCTGCCACATATTGATCTCTGGTTTCATTTTCATGCTGGTCATGAATGTTGAATGCGTACTGCTCATATGTGACATTCGTAGCGGGTTCAAAATATTCCTTCAATTTCTTGAGTATTTCTGCACTTTTTCCTTGTTATGTCCAGCATAGTGTAGACTCTGTAGCACTCTTCCCCCATGAGGGATAACAAAGTAGCTACTCTCATGTTATCTGGCTTCTTGTTTAGCTCTGTTGCTATTTCATAGTTCTCGTACTGGGACTGGAAGATTTCCAATTTCCTTTCAAATCCCCTTTCATTTCCATGGGGGCTGGTACTGGGAAATGTGCAGATGCTCTGGCTTATCAATCAGTACTCTGTTGTCTATGTAGATCTGAAACTATCAAAAACTATAACACTGGTGTACTTTCTGACAAAAGAAATCGATCCAACTCCCGAGCTTTCAAGTGCAAGCACACATGGGTAAAAAAGGCTTCGATTACTACTTACTTCCTCATTACGCTAGCCCCACCCTTCGGGGGAGTGCGGCCAGATCTTAGCAGATCACACTTGTCATCAAAGTACACAATTTCAAACTCTGAGCAATTGTTCCTCATGTCCTCATCTCAAGCCCTGGCTGTCTTACTGGCTGGCTCCAATAACACTTCCAAAACATGGAAACAATCCATACTTTTGCTCAGCTTTCACTTTTGACACCACATTTCGTGTGGTGTAACCATGACAAGTCTTTATTATCAAGGCATGGCCCCTGAGGTTAACACTGGTATGCTGCATCTCATTACAGTGGATGTAAGGCAAGCCACTGATGCGAAAAACCTAATCCCAAACACCTTCTGACTGAAGGTAGCAGCAAGAAGAGACTGTGTCCAGAATGATGGGGATGCTCTATGGCACACATGTCAAACTCAGGCCCGCGGGCCAAATTTGGCCCGTGATATAATTATATTTAGCCCGCAAGATCATATCAAATATGTATTAGAGCTGGCCTGCTGGCCGCCGCACCAGTATAGCGCATGCACAGCTAATACTACAAATCCCAGAATGCTTTGCAAATATGTTGGCGCCGGCCCGTCAGCCCGCTAATCGCCCCCACCTCCTCTATTTACATTCATTAGCATCTGCGACCTGTCGCCTAACTCGCGTGTAATAAACCCCTTACGAAAAATGGCCAAACGAAAGACAGAAAACAGGACCTTTCAAGACAGGTGGGAGGCAAACTCTGACCCCAGAGTTTGATGAACTTGCATCTAAGAAGAGATGCCAAGTATCTGGTTTAGACCCAGGTGCATCAGAGTAAATCACAGTGTAGCAAGCTAAGCTTGGATTAATATTTTCTTTAGTTAACTTTGGACTGTTCATAGTTGAAAGATTGGATTTTCATTGAAGCAAGTTGTTATTTTTTTGACTTGTTGGCTTGTGAAAAAAAAACATTTAAAAGGAGCTTAAAGGCTATAGAGAAATATTATTTATTGAATATTTTATTCCTCATTTGTTAATGCTTCTTCTGGAAAGAGTTTAACCAAAACTATGATTAAACATTTATTTTAAGAAGAAAAAGTTTAACATTACATATGTTGAAAGAAGAGAAAACATGCAGATGTTGTTTAAAATTTTCAATAAATATTTATTTTGGCCCACGACTTAGTCCAAGTTTTTAATTTTGTCCCTCTGTGAATTTCAGTTTGACACCCCTGCTCTATGGTGTTGGCTGTCTTCTTGAGGCGCCATCTCACATAGATGTTTTCGATGAATGGGAGGTCAATACCCATGATGGACTTAGCTAGGTTTGCCATTTTCTGCAGCTTTCTGCACTCCTGGACACTCTAGTATCCAAGCCAGGACATGATGAAACAAGTCAGTATACTTTCCACAGAACACCTATAGAAATTCAGTGGAGACTTCGACAACATGCCAAATCTCCTCAGGCATCTTAGAAAGTAGATGTCCGCATGCCTTCTTCACCGTTGTCTCAATATGTAATGGAGAGAGGAATTAGAATCATTTATGCCATCAACAAAAGCAGACATTGCGATGATACCTTAATTTATGTTTATGATACTCAGTGGCAGGAGATATGGCTGCAGGACCCTGAAGTAACCACATGAAGTGCCATTGAATACATGTGTAGATACAACATCTTTTACCCATGAACTATTTTAAATTTACCATGTTTATTAGTTCTGGTCAGGTCACTCATCTAAGTGCTACTGGTACCATGTAACCCAGTACTACCTGTTGCATGGTTGGATGTTTGGCAACTAAACCGGCTCCCCCACCAGGCTTGCCTGGTGTGGAGGGTGGCCGGACACACTGCAGGATGAAAAACAAGACCTGTCAAAAGGGCAGACGACCAACAACCATCTAGTAAGCACGTGCCGCCAAGCACAGAAAGGGCATCCCTTGCATCAAAGCTTGGTCTGGCCATTCACTGCAACAGAACTTCCCTCAGCCGTCTTGGACCTCACCATGACGCTGGATCCGGGAGGGGATATCAAGAGGGTGGGTCTGGATCTGTGCAACCCCTACTCACCTAAAATCCATTCACGCACACAATTCTTTTCTGTGGAGTGAGGTATCCTCATACCAAACCGACTGTAATGAACCACCATCATCCTATGGGATGGATAGCCAGAATAAAAATTGTGTATTAGTAGGACACTACCACAATCTTTCATGTGATTTGGGGTTATTGTTGAGCAGAAAGCAGCTCCATTTACTCTTCTTATGCCCCCTGCAGTAGATTTCATGGCATCTTATTGACAGGGACCAGATTAGAGTAGAGTGAAGGGGAAAGGATGTGGTCAAGGTACTTTTCTCAACTCCACTCCATGTGACAATGAAAATTCCAAGGAAAACAATGCCTGGAAACTGGGTTTCACCCTCTTGTGGCCTGCTTAATGGGGAATTTCATGCGGAGCTTGCGGCTGGAATGTTGATGTTAACTGAGGGCAAGACATGAAGCATTTTCCCAATCTTTGGTATAGCAGAGTGGCAAAAAAAGGCAGCCATGGAGTCATTCAGCATGGAAACAGGCCCTTCTGCCCACGCTGACCAAAATGTCCCGCCCACACTAATCCCACCTGCCTATGTTTGACCCATATCCCTCTAAACCAGGGGTGGCCAACCTTTTAATTTTTAATTTAGACATACCGCATAGTAAAAGGCCATTTTGGCCCACAAGTCCATGCTGCCCAATTAACCTACATTGCTAGTACGTAGTTGTTGGCCGAAATGACTTGTTACCATTTATGTCTAAATTAAAAATTAAAAAATTGGCCAGCCCCCAGTCTAAACATATCCTATCCATGTATCCGTCATTTTTTTTTAACTTTGGAATAGTACCTGCCTCAACCACCTTTTCCAGTAGCCTATTCACCACCTGTGCTTATTAAAAAAGTTAATCCTCAAGGTCTTGTTAAATCTCTATCTCCTCACCTTAAACCTATGATCTCGGGTTACTGGTTCTCTTTGGAAAATACTCTGCATTCACCAGATCTTTTCCACTCATGATTTTATATACCTCTATGAGATCACCTCTCATCCTCCTACATTCCAAGGAATAAAGCCCTAACCTACTGAGCCTCTCCTTATAGCTCAGCCCTTGAGCTATAAGGAAATTTCCTCAAAAATCTTCTCTACATCGTCTCCAGCTTGACAACATCTTTTCTGTAGCACAGTGAACACAATACAACCGCATATGACCTCCCAAGTTCCATACTCAACACTCTGACTGATGAAGCCCAAAGTGTTATCTATCTGTAATGTTACTTTCAAGGTACTAGATACTTGCACTCATAGATCTCTCTGCTCTACAATGCTGCCCAGATCCCAACCATTCACTGTCCTTCCAATGTTGACTACCAAAAATGCAACACTTCACATTTCTCTGCTGAAATATTTGGTAATTATCTTCACTCTACAATAGGAGCCACTTTAACAAACTTGCTAATCATGCCATGTCTTTGGCTTGGCTTCGCGGACGAAGATTTATGGAGGGGGTAAAAGTCCACGTCAGCTGCAGGCTCGTTTGTGGCTGACAAGTCCGATGCGGGACACAACAACCAACCCTGTACCGAATCCTGTGACACACCGTAGTCACAGACCTTCAGTCCGTAAAACAACCTTCCACTTCTGCTTCCTTCCATGAAGCCAATTTTCTATCCATTCTATTATCTCTACCTTTCCAGAGCAACCTACTGTGCAGAACCTTATTAAATGCCTTGCTGAAATCCATATATATAACATCTACAGCTCTGCCCTCATTAACCTCTTGGTCACATACTTAAAGTACTCAGTCAGATTTTTGAGACATGACCTTGCCGTGTGGACGATCCTTTGTCCATCCAAGTGTATGTGTATCCTCTCCCTCAGAATACTCTCCCATAACTTACCAAGAACAGATATGTTCGCTGTCCTGTAGTTCCCAGGCTTTTCCCCGCAGCCCTTCTTGAATAAAGGTGTAACATTTGCCACCCTCCAGTCTTCTGGTACCTCACCTGCACTTAACGACGACTCAAAACTAATTAAGTGCAAGGGTACTTCTCCAGCTTCCCACTGTGTCATCAGATAGATCTGATCAGACAGAGGAGAGTTGTCTCCCTTCATAAGCATCTGGACCTTCAGCACCTTCTTAACTCTAATACTGACTGTTCCTAAGGCACTGCCATTGACTGCCCCAAGTTCTAGTCCTCATCGTTTAATAATATCTTTCCTGCAGCTGGGTAACCAGAACTGCGGATAACACTCTGTATGGCCTCACACAATTACATTTGTAAAATGACATGAAGGCTAGTTGATCTGAGTCACTTTCACAGAACCTCTGTTCAACAACACTTCTCGGGGCCCTACCATTCACCATTCGTGGCCCAATTTCCCAGTGCTCACACCCTCCACCCTATCATCAGACCTGGGAATGGGAAGAACAGAAAGAGAGGGAGTCAGTACCTGCCCTATACTCTGGAACCGCAGCCCCACTCAGTTCCTTCTGCGCCCAGTAACCTCTTCCTCGGGACTGCTATTGGCTGAATAACTGGGAATGATGTGTCAGGATACAGAAGAGAGATGGAGAATCTGGTTGGGTGGTGCAAGAACAACAATCTTTCTCTCCACATCACCAAGACCAAGGAGTTAATTTAGGATTGAGAGGCCAAGAGACCATCCACCTGTGTCTTCATTGATGGGACAGAGGTGGAGTGAGTTAGAACCTTCATGTTCCTGGGAATCCCTATTTTAGAAGACCACTCCTCAAGCAGATTGAGGCAACCATGAAAGGAGCACAACATGGCCTCGTGTTTCTAAGGAGAAGATTTGGCATGTCATCAAATACTCAATCAAACTTCCACAGGTGCACTATGGAAGCCTGGTTTGGGATTTTGAGTGTTCAGGAATGCAGAAGGTAACAAGCACACGAGATCGAAGAAAAGGGATCGAAGAAAAGGGAAACCTTGCTCTGCATGTGTGCATTCCCACGGGATCTTACAACCTTATCAATTCCCGTTTCTTGAGTGGGATTAAACTGCTGCAAAGCACCGGCATGCAGCCTCGATGCAAGGAAAGAAAAGGCTCCAATCTACAAATAAAGCACAATTAATTCGCTTTTCATTGGTGAGCATTATATAAAATGAGGCTGATGGATGCTGTGTGCAAGTCATTAGTTTTAAAGCCCTTTTGCTGTATCTTTCCATAAACTTGCATGGTGCTCCTATTTTCCCTGTGGATGGACAGCAAGGATATGCACACAAAAGTTCCAGTTTCTCTCAACATTGGTGGAAACCAGCATTGCACGACCTATGATGCCAACAGGTACACAATTAACACTAGCCCAAAATTAGCCATGCAATTGTGAGCTGTTATACAGGTCAGATTTTAGATTTATTGTCAGAGTACATGCATGACATAACATACAACTCAAAGATTCTTTTTTCTCGGGGCTAGGTAGAATTACCACTTATTGATCGTGCAAAAAAAATACACAGCATATACATGTAAACAAATAAAGAACCGTAAACCGATAACAAATGTAAACAAATGGACTGTGCAATACAGAGAATTTTAAAAATCAATAAAGTGCACAAGTAAGAGTCCATAAATGAGTTGGATGTTTGAGGAGTTTGTTTGTTGTTGAGGAGTCTGATGGTGTCACAGGAACTGTTTCTCATGGTGGATGAGTTTATTGGAAGTGACAACTCTCAAGTCAAAATACTCTCATGGGAGTAATATTACACAAAAGTGCTGGAGAAATTCAACAGGTCACACAGCATCTATAAGAAGTAAAGTGCAACCCACATTTTGGCACTTGTGAAGGGCTCAGGGCCAAAACATTGGTTATCCTTTATTTCACACAGCTGCTGTGTAACCTGGTGAGTTTATCCAGCACTTCTGTGTACTGCACCACAATGCCAGGGACTGGAGACTTGCCTGTTTAACTACCCTTGTGAATGGTTTTTAAATGGAAATGAATCTCACTTCTAGGATTACAAAAATAAGACTAATCAATTTTAAAGAAATATCAAAACAACTGCAGATGCTGTTAATCTGAAATAATAAACAGAAAATGGTGGAAAACTTCAGCTGGTTAGGCAGCATTTTATGGAAAGAAATGATACTTGAGCTTCTCTTTCCATAGATGCTGCCTGACCTGCCAAGTTTTTCCAGTGTTTTTATTTCCTATTTTTTAACTGCTCCTCTTGCTCTCTAACAATGTGGTTGCATAATGTGGACTGGCCTTTCTCCTACTTGGTTACAATCCCTGCCAGAACTGAGGGGAAACATGGAGAAATGGTTGTCCAACAGGCTTTGTGGGTACTTAGTTAGTTCTAGAGCTGTAGGACTCATGGTCATGCACTTAGAACCTGCATTCCAGCTTGTGTTTTTGATCAGACTGAGGGACATTTCAGTTTATTTGTCACAAAATACTTAGTACAATGAAAATGTTTCTCCTGCAACCAAACTGACAGGTTATCTCTAATGTTCCAACAGCCATGTGAAAAGCTGTCTTTTGTTGGAGAGCATTTTCACACTATGGGAGGAGGGAAAAGAGAGTTTGTCCAGGGTGTGAAAGGTTCTTCAGTATGTTGGCTGCCTAGGCAGTTGGACATGTAAATGGAGTCCTTGGAGTTTGCATAATGTTCGGAGTTGCATTACCTTCTGTAGCTTTTTCTGATCTTGAGTGCAGCAGCTCCTACACTAGGCTGTGATGTATCTGGCAAGTATGCTTTTGATGGTGCACCTGTAGAAGTTGTTGAGGGATGTGGTAAACCACTGTGTGTATATGTTTGTCTGTTTGGGTACACTCATTGGCCAACTGTGCCTTTGGCTCCTCCCACAGGCTCCAGAATGTTCCACAGCTCCCTTCCCAGTGCAGAACAATCGAGCAACATGGATGTGCTTTTGTTCTAAAGCTAATAAAAGCTATCAGTTCGTTCAACTTCAGTCTTTTGGAGTTACTGAAGGTACATCAAGGGTCAAGCATCTCGAAGTATTTTGCTTTGGTGGATGTCAAAGCCAGTAACCATTCGGGTCATTATGCCTTTCTTTGAAAGCTGTTCAAGTGGCTGACATCAAACTGCCCTTTTTAACCAATTGAAGCATTTTAAATTGCAACAATTGGCAGAATTAGATATTTTCCAGCTTGCCATGTTTGTAGTGTATAAATTGAGTTAATTTATACAAAGACAAAAGTTGACTATACATTTCTTGATTAATTAGGAAGGAGATAACTGATAGGATGTATTAAGATTACTTCAGAATGAGACAGAAATAAAACTTATATAATTGTGTAAATTAAAGCAATGTAATTGAGCAGCACGGACTGTAATTGCGCGGCATGGACGCCTGGACCGAAAGGGCCAGTTACTGTGCTGTATGTTTAAATTAAACCTGATATCTTTTTCTGAATGTACTATATGTTTGCCTGTACTCCGATGTTTGCTTCCATTCCCAACATTTTTTGCAATTTATTTTTGTTCTTTGTAGTTAGTGATAATTCTGACACTTTGACACCAGTTACTTCCTTTCCTCGATCCACTTCTGCTGAAGATAATTTGGCAAAAGCACGCCGAGGAAGAAATAGAAGAGATATGAGCTCAGAAATATTAAAGCGCTTTAGTCCAATTTTTCAAATGGGTCTTTTTTGTAATGGAGGAAATGTAGCTTCTAATTCGTGCACACACAAGCCCATTAGCAATAATGTGAAAAAGTGGTGAAAATTGTATGATGTTGCTTGACAAGAATTTCATGGGTTTCTTTAAGATCCTGAAAGTCTACCTGGAGATCACTGACTCCTCATCTAACATCCATTGCACTCAGTACTGCATAGAAGTGTTTGGAGTGATATTTCCTTTGTGAGGGAAAAGTTCTACCTATTGGAAGTTTAACATACTTTAACTATCCACAACTTCTTATCTTGTGTCACCAAATTTTGAGTCAGTGTCTAACTGCATCAAAATATCCCATGCCCAAATGTGCAATGCTATGAGAGATTGGATGGAAATACTTTTTTTTAAAGGAGCCTTCATAATAGCTGATGTATTAAAACAGTTGCTTTCATACACTCCAGGTAGCCATTAACAATATATGAAACAGCAGTGGAAGTGCATTTGTATCTGACACAATTCTGAAAGGGACATGCTATCATGCAAATTGCCAAATATGCACACACTAGTTCTGCGGCTATTTGATGCAGTCGAAAACATTATCTTGCTCATTCAGGAGGTGTTCTGTTTGAATTGCTGTGGGTGATATTGCAAAAAAAAACACATTCCTTCCTTCTCAGATTCAAAGATGCCAGGTTTAAAATAAGTGAAACCAGGCCCCTGTCAAAAAAAATAAACAGAAGTAATTTCACTATTCCGTGATAAAGTTGATTCATCCTTTTCCTGCATGAGAAGTAGAAAAAAATAAACTGCTTATGCTTTTGACCACTACTTGAAAAAAATAAACTGCTTATGCTTTTGACCACTACTTGTCAAAAATGTTGCAGTGAGAACTGAAGGCTTGGCCATGGTAAGGCCTTGCTGTGTACATTTTGATTGTTACTTTTCTTGTGACAATGTGCTTGACAAGTACATCATGCGCTACTTTGCAAGAGCATGGGTAGTGGGACATAAGGCACAGGGGCTCCAAATAATTCTGATGTGTATATGTAGACAGTGTATCATGATTCTGTTCAATTAACTTCTGGTTCATGACATGGATTCATTGTAAATATCCCTGGGAACACCGGAGGTTTTGGAAACTCATAAACAATTTGTATTTTATGCAATAAATGAAAGGCAAGCCAACACACTTTTAATGACGTAAGCCTTCTACTTGATTATCCTAGATTTTAAATAGATTCTTGTACACCTAGCAATGTATTAAAAGAGGAAAAAAAATGTGAGAACTTTTCATTTTAACCTTTAGCAAAATATATCTGCGTGCTTATCCCTGCAACTTCCCGTGCAGGTTTCCCCAGAGCTAAATAAATATTGGCCAGCATTCTAGTCCTACTTATTTATGTTACGGTACTGTCTTCCCCCTCTCCACCCAAACCTATCACCCTCTAATCCTACCCTACCTACCCTACTCCCCATCTGACTACTCTCTACCTTTCCACCCTGCCCCTTCTTTAAAGGAAAATTGTACTGGTACCAAGTCCACTATGACATGCACATTCGGACCCACACGAGGGAGCACCTTTACTACTGCTCTCAGTGCAGCTACTCCTCCATCACCAAGAACTGCCTGAAACGCCACGTTGTGCAGAAGCATAGCAACATCCAGCTGAGGTGCCCATCTGAGGGATGCTGCTACACCACTGCGGACAAGTACAAGCTGCAAGCGCATCAGAAGAACCACGGTGAGCTGGTAAGTTCATCTCCCAAGCACTGTTATCCATGCCAAAAATGTCAGAAACTACTGTTTCCAGCATGACACTGTCCACAGAGTTTTGCACCAGGCTGACAGTTTGGTTCAGGTTTCAGATTTATTGTCCGAGGACATACATGACATCACATACAACCCTGAGATTCTTTATTCCTGCGGGCAAAGCAGAATTACCACTGATTGGCAGTGCAAAAAAAAACTGGCTCAATAAACACGTAAACAAATAAAGAAATGTGAACAAACTGTGCAATACAGAGAGAGAGAGAAAAAAAAATCAATAAAGTGTAAAAGTAACAATGCTTAAATGAGTCCCTGATTGAGTTTGTTGTTGAGGAGCCTAATGGTGGAGGGGTAGCAGCTGTTCTGAACCTGGTGGTGCGAGTCTTGCGGCACCTCTACCTCTCCCGATGGTAGCAGCGAGAACAGGGCATGTGCTGGGTGGTGTAGATCCTCGATGGTTAATGCTGCTCTCCGACGATAGCCTTCCCTGCATGTGTGTTCGATGGCGGAGGGGGGTGATGGTTTTACCTGTGATATCCTACCTTTTGAAGGGCTTTACACTCAGGGGTATTGGTGTTCCCGTACAAGACTGATGCAGCTACTTTCCACCACACACTTGGGTTTACGATGTCTTTCTAAACCTCCACAAACTCCTGAGGAAGTCGAGGTGCTGACTTGCTCTCTTCATGATGCCATTGGTGTGTTGGGTCCAGGAAAGATCCTCCAAGTTCGTGACTCCCAAGACCTTAACTTTGTTCACCCTCTCCACCTCTGATCCCCCAATGATCACTGAACCTGTGTTTTTTCTCTTCCTGAAGTCATCCATCAGCTCCTTGGTTGTGGTGTATTGAGTGCAAGGTTGTTGTTTGTGCACCATTCATCCAAGTTTTCAATCTCCATCTTGAATGCTGACTCACGCCCCTTTTTCTACAACTGACTACCATGGTATCGCCAGCGAATTTGTTGATGGTATTGTTTTCATACTGAGCCACACAGTCATATGTGTACAGTAAGGAAAGCAGGAGACTAAGTTAAACTACATTTAAAGGTAAATTTATCATCGTGAAGAATTTGAAGAGTCGTTTTCTCAACAAGCCAGTTTGTATGAAAACTTTCATGGCTCCATTAATAAGTTTTTATTTATTAATCATCTGACTTTAAGTTGATCAGATTTCTTATTATTCAATTCCATACCCTCTTTCAAACATCTTCGGTTTACATTTGGAATGGGATAATTGATGGTTTTATTGTTGGGTGCACCCAGATACAGTTAAAAGCTCTGTTTTGCATTTTATCCACACAAGTCAACTCAGAATCATAATAAATAAATATTATTAACACTGTATGAACTCATACAAATTGCTGGAAATATTAATGGTATTTAAGCATTTAAATCATTCTCAGAATTTTCTAACCATCATTGCCATTCTTCCTTTGTCATTTTGGTGATTAAAAGCAGACAATATCTTGCATTCTCAGAATCTCTTCAATTGCAAAATATAGGATAATATGATCTGTATTTCTTGGATAATATTCAACCTATTCGCTTCCTTATTCAGGTTCTTCCTATCGATGAAATTAATATGGTGATATGATGCATCTTTAGGTTGTTTAGTTTCCAAATGGAACCATTTTGTTTCTACAGTTTCTATGCAAGCTTCATGCCCTAAGTAATGCTGGCTTGTTAATTATATGTAATTATATGCTTTCCAACCTGTTTCATTTTGCAGAGTTCAATGATCTAAGATAAGCAGCTGTCTTATTTGTCAAAAGTGAAAGTGGTATGAGTTTTCTTGCTTTGTAACTAAAAGAAACTCATACTGGTGTAATCTGGAATATTTTAAAAATTCAAATCGGTTTGTGGTAAAAGGTCTTCGGTGAACATGTGCTTGTGAGACAGTTGACACAAATAGGAGTTGTACTGACACACATTGGGAAGGAGAGCAATGATTAGGT
Organism: Narcine bancroftii; assembly: GCF_036971445.1. Taxonomy (NCBI): domain Eukaryota; kingdom Metazoa; phylum Chordata; class Chondrichthyes; order Torpediniformes; family Narcinidae; genus Narcine; species Narcine bancroftii. The sequence goes on along the minus strand of NC_091470.1, from coordinate 341,830,657 downwards.
TGAACAAAATCGTGGAAATTAAAGGAACTTGTGCAGCTAAAATTAACTTGGACTTTTGGTTGCCTAGGGCAGTGGTTTTGATAAAAGATACACTGAGCAGGTTATTGGTTAGTAGGTGCAGCTTTAATAGTACTATCGACAGCACATTGTACCATTTTTTTATGCTTGAGAATGGGTGAATTAGCAGAATTGGATTTTCTGTGCTATTTGTGGACAGATCATATTAGGAGATTTTGCAGCTTTTGGGCAGATGTTTAAATTATAACTGTACTGGAAGATATTAACTAACTGCAAGGCTAGGTTTAGAATGTGGATGTTGTCAGAAGCTAAGTATCCTTTTCTCTTTTGCGTGGATGAAGGTATCACAATTCTCTCTATATGGAGAGAATTGAATTTTATTTGAGAGACACAGCACATTTACTGCCCCTTCCAGCTGCCTGCCCAAATGCACCCATAGACCAATGAACCTACTAACCCGGTACATCTTTGGAATGTGCGGAAAACAAACCAGAGCACCCAGAGGAAGACTACGTGGACACTGGGAGAATATACACACTCCTTACAGACAGCGCCAGGTTTGAATCCGGGTTGCTGATGCAGCAATGGCATTGCGCTAACTGCTATACTAACCGACTTGCCAAGTTGATTCCAGAATAAGCCAAGATACATCATTCACTTAGTGCTTACAACCATTGCAACCAAGTCCTGCTAGTTCCTCCAGTGTTGAGGATGAGGAAATCCTTGAACCTGCTACTCCTTGTGGTTGTGCCATAATCAAGGCCCTGTAATTTTCTCTGGCACTATTAGTTCCTTGTCTTCTGTATACTACTTTCACTGCTCAGAAGGTCTGTAAGGTTGTGCTGTAGTCTTAGCTTTTTTAAATCTCTGACATATAAGTTATTTTGTTGAATAATTTCTGCATTGTACGATAAATACAGCAAGAATTTGGACAAGGATACTGCATGATAAGGAAACAAAAGGGAAAAGATGGGGAAAAATGAACTAACTGAGACAATATCACAGACGAACAACTTTATTCATTTTGCGGCTAACTTTCACCCCAACCTCAAATTCACTTTGTCCATCTCCGGTGACACTTTCCCCTTTCTTGATTTCTCTGTCTCAATCTCAGTAGACAAACTTTCTACAGGCATTTTTGCACTCCCACAACTACATCGACTCATTTCTGCACACACTCAGACCTCTGTAAGGATTCTGTTCCTTTCTCTCAATTTTTTTCAAGTTAACCAAGTCAAGTCAAGTCACCTTTATTTATCATTCGTACCATATTCGCACGGTAAAGACGAGATAGCGTTTCTCCAGAACCATGGAGCATATTTACATAAATATGTTAGAATAGAAGTTAAGCACATTGAAATAATGAAATATTAAGACACATATAGTAAAAGTCCACGGTACACTATCCACAAATGTTCTGGGAATACATGAGCCTGATGGTTTGGCGGAAAAATACTGTTGTCCAATCTGGACAAAGGACACGAATGCTATGGAATCTCCTACCAGATGGCAGAAGGGAGAACTATGTGAAGGGTGTGTGGAGTCCTTTACAATATTTATTGCCTTTCGCCTGCATCGAGTGTTGTAGATGTCCTTTATAGTAGAAAGAGAGTCCCCAATGATTTTTTCCGTTGACTTCACTATCGTCTGCAGGGTCTTGCAGTCCAAGGTGGTACAGCTTCCAATTCAGGCAGTGATGCAGTTGCACAGGATGCTCTCAATACATCCTCTATAGAATGTAGTGAGGATGGTGGGTAGGAAATGGACTTTCCTCAACCTTCGTAGGAAGTAGAGGCACTGCTGGGCTTTCTTGACTATGAAGCCAGTGTTAAGGGACCAGGTGAGATTCTCTGCCAAGCGCACTCCAAGAAACTTGATGACTTCAGTGATCGAGCTATCAATGGTCAGCAGAACATGGTCCCCCTGGGCCCTCCTGAGGTCGACAACCATCTCTTTTGTTTTATTAATGTTCAGGTACAGGTTGTTGGCTCTGCACCAGTCTGTTAGTGACTGCACCTCATCTCTGAATTTTGACTCATCATTCTTACTGATAAGGACCACCACGGTTGTGTTGTGGTTCAAGCTGTGTTTAGGCTCCCCCCTCCCCCCCCCCCCCCCCCCATGCTCAGTGTGATGGTCTTGGAAGTGCTGTAACTGATCCAGTCTGCTTAAGGTCTCCCTGACAGGAAGTTAAAAGCCAGCAGACTCAACTTCCTTATCAGGTACTGACGAATGATTGTGTTGAATGATGAACTCAAGTCGATAAGTAGCATTTGAACATACGATCCCTTATTTTTCAGATGAGGGCTAGAAGGAGGGTGTTGGTGTTTTATGTTGCGTTACAGATTCTTTAAGTTCATTATCAACCAAGCATTATAATTATCAGTAGTGTAATTCATGTGATTATCACAAAGTGTGTCACACCACCATTTCTTATTCAAGCTAGACCAGATGAATTTATTTCTCTATAATTACTGTATCCCCAAATGTAGGGCTCAAACCCGAAAATTCGGTTATGTCACCTTATTTTTGCTCTATAAAGTACACTATTGACCTGCTGAGTTTTGCCAGTACCTATCTTTTCCCTAGTCATTTTCTTGTTTCTGTAAGTATAAAATGCCTTGGGATTCTCTTTAATCGTGTTCACAAAAGGTGGGCCCTTTTGGTTTTCTGAAAGCCCTGCTTAAGATCTTTCCTGTAATCTTTATATTCCTCCAGAGCCCTTTCTGATTGAATCTTGCTGAACCTTTCATAGACCTTTTTTTTTTAATTTTTGACTAAATTCCTGACCTTTATTTTTACCTGCAAGGTTCTCTCACATTGCCAACTCTGTCCATCCTGCTCACTGGAATATGCAGGCCCTGGAATCCAACTAGTTGGTCCTTAATCAGCTTCCACACTTCAGTTGTGGACTTGTTGTTAACAACTACTCTGAAGTGCCAGTTGATGAAGTAGACAAAGACGATGTGATCAAACAATAATCATGGCTTTTATTAGCAGAAACTCATGGTACAATAATGAAAGACAATAGATGCATATACAGTTATATCCAAGGGGAGTGTCCTTAACAGTAGAGATAATCCACAGCCAATGTTAGTACAGCAAGGCTCGCCAGAGGGGGGAGACAGGCAGCTTGGCTGACATTCACCACAGTCTCCCCCTGGCAGAAGAAGGGTTAAAATCAAAAGGACAGCTGCCAGGAAAGACTGAAGCAAGCGATACATGGATACCGTCTGACCTTGAGATACTCTAACAGCCAAAATACGCCAGTATCTAGCAAGCAATCAAAATATAATTAGATGTTTTATGAATATGTCAGCCTATCAGGTTGTTTACGAATTCTGGTGCTTCGTCTCAAAACAGGTGGCTCCTTTGCAACTTTGGGAACTGGTACAGGTCCTGGGTCAGTAGTGTGGGAAGGAATGACCTGGACCTGCTCCAAAATCGCCAGCGTGAGGCAGTGGAGCCTCAGCATGGCCATCTGAAAGCTGACTAGGGGTCACAGGCTGGGGGGGTGAGTCCAACCTCTCAGCCTCACTCTGAGTAGGGGTGCGAGGAAGGGGCAAACCAGGCAAGGCCAGATCTCTCAGGGGTACAGTGTCAGTACTCCCATCTGGGAATCTAACATGAGTGTAGTTGGGGTTAGTATGCAGTAGCTGAACTGGTTGGACTCGGGGGTCTGTTTTACGCGCCCGAGTGTGGCTCTTCAGCAGCACGGTTCCAGGCTCAGGTAAACAGGCTGGCCAGTCCATCACAGTTCCTGATTTCCTAGGAAAGGCAAACATACGTTCATGAGGTGTTTGATTTGTTGCAGTACACAATAAAGACTGAATAGGATCTGGTGCCTCAGGCGGCACCTCCTGCCACTGGGTAACAGGGTAACCATGTGCTTTTAAAGCAAGATTAACAGTCTTCCAGACTGTAGCATTAGCTCTTTCAATCTGTCCATCGCCCTGCGAGTTGTAGCTCGAGGTACGGCTGGTGGCAATTCCTTTTCGTAGCAGGGCTCGCTACAGTTCAGCGCTCATGAATGCTGAGCCTCTATTGGTACGAATGTAATTGGGAAAACCAAAAATGCTGAAAATTCTGTCAAGTGATTTAATGACAGACGCTGACCAGACGTCAGTGCAGGATATCGCAAGGGGAAACCTGGAATATTTGTCAATTACAGTCAGGAAATATACATTTTTGTTGTTGGAAGATAACGGCCCTTTAAAATCTAAGCTAATCCTCTCAAAAGGTCAGGTTGCCTTGATGAGAGTGGCCTCTGGAGCTTTGAAGTATTCTGTGCAAACAGGACAACTTTTAGTCAGTTTCCTGACTTCTTCCAGAGAGTAAGGAAGGTTGTTAGCCCTTACGTAGCGGAAAAATTTCGTGACTCCTGGGTGGCACAGTCTGCTATGGATCTCTTTTAGCCCCTCCAGCTGAGCACCAGCAGCAGATCGTGATAATGCGTCAGAGGGATCATTTAACCTGCCCGGTCTGTACTGGATCTCATAATTATAAGTTGAGAGCTCTATTTGCCAGTGTGCCATCTTATCGTTCTTGATTTGACTTTTGTGTTTAGTACTGAACATGTAGGCTACAGATTTCTGATCAGTGACAATAGTAAATTTTCTGCCGGCTAGAAAGTGTCTCCAGTAGCGAACAGCTTCAATAAAGGCCTTGGCTTCTTTTTCAATGGCAGGATGTTTAAGTTCAGGTCCGCGAAATGTGCGGGAGAAGAATGCCACAGATCTGCCCTTTTGATTAAGGGTTCCTGCCAAGGCATAATCTGAGTATATATCAGGTTTATATCAGGTTTCCACTTGGAATGGGACATCCTCATCAATGGACGAGAGTGCAGCTTTGGCAATATCAGCTTTAATTCTCTCGAAAGCCTTCAAGTCCATTGGAAAGAGAGGAAAAGATTTAGTGCCAAATAGAGGGCATGCCTTTGTGGCGTAGTCCCGAACCCATTTGCAGTAGTAGGAAAAGAATCCCATACACCTTTAAAGGGCTTTAGCTGAGTTTGGGGGTGGTAACTTCTTAAGGGGGGCCATTCTTTCCGGGTCGGGGCAGATTTCGCCCTTGCGGACAATGTAGCCCAGAATGGGTAGCTCTGTTGCATTGAACAAACATTTGTGTGCAGGCTAACATATTCATAAAACATCTCATTATATTTCAATTGCTTGCTAGATACCATTATTGTACCATGAGTTTCTGCTAATAAAATTGAAGTGCCAGTTGATGAAGTAGACAAAGACGATGTGGTCAAACAATAATCATGGCTTTTATTAGCAGAAACTCATGGTACAATAATGAAAGACAATAGATGGATACACAGTTATATCCAAGGGGAGTGTCCTTAACAGTAGAGATAATGCACAGCCAATCTTAGTACAGCAAGGCTCGCCAGAGGGGGGAGACAGGCAGCTGGGCAGACATTCACCACATACTCCCAATTCACTTGCTCTAGTTCCTGACTCATAATATCATAATATGCACTCCCTCAATTTGGTACTTCCTCACAAGGTCCAAGTTTTCAATACTTTTCAATATTTTAAGTTCCTAAAACAAATGCTCATGCAAGTCCCTTAGTTCCAATGAGAAACAATGACAGTTTCCCCAAAGAATCCACATCCCTTAAATCCCTCACCTCTGGAGTCAGTTTAGTACATCTCTTTTGTACTCTTGTACAGCCTTAACATCTTTCCTAAGTTGTAGTGCCCATTGCTGGACACAGTGCTCCATTTCTGGTAAAGCAAGTTTTATACATTAATGCTTCATCGTGTCTGCCTTGCTTTTGTATTCTGTGCCTGATGCACTTTACAACCTTCCCTCATTCATCATTGCTCCCATTACTTCAAAAAGCTCCTTCAGGTTTAACTGGATACAATTTGCCTTGAACAGGTTCATGGTCTTTTACTGTAGGCAATTTATTCTTGTCTGAGTGGATGCTAATTTCTGGTGATTGCTTTTGAAATTTTCCCTAAAACCAATGGACCCAGGGAACTGCCAGCCAATGTATTATCTAAATTTTTTTTCGATATGTAGCACGGTAACAGGTTCTTTTGGCCCAAGAGCCTGTGCCACCCAATTAATCTACAACCCCCGTATGTTTTTTTGAAGGTGGGGGGAAACTGGAGCAGCCAGAGGAAACCCATGCAGGCATGGGGAGAACATAGAAACTCCTTACAAACAGCACCACATTTGAACCTGGGTCGCTGGCGCTATAACCATGCCGCTCCCTTGTTATATCCTTGATCAAAATATATTTTAAACAAGGATGCAACACTGGCAATTTTCCATTCCTCAGCGATAACTCTTCAATCAGTGGACGTTCCAATTATTCTGGTAGCAACCTTTGCAAATTCCTTGCATCAGATACCTGGGAAGCATTCCATTTATATCAGGTTTTTTTGTTTCACTGGTGCACTGAGGAGGGTTAATTTCATCATGAGTGCAGCATTTCAACTCTAACATTAGCACAGATGTACAACATGGAAGAACAAGAGCACATTAACGTGTGTAGCATTGAAAATCAATTAGTACATAACAAGGGAAGTATGAGATCACAGTTGTGAGGGAAAGCTATATCTTTGAACCTGTTGGTGTGCGATCTCATGCTCTTGAACTTTTAAGTGCTCCTAGCATTTGCATTGCCACTTCTTTATCAATTTTTAGCCCATCCAGAGTCTGCAATTTTCTACCCCAGAGGGATCTCTGAAGTTATTTCAAAAGGAGTTCAGTATTTTTCTGAAATGTTGGATAAATAAGATCTGTAAAGAACAGGAGTTGAAGCCTGGAGCAGATTGAATGGCCCAACTGGCTTGTGGGGCCAGGTGGCCCATGTCTGCTCTTATTTTCTTGTATTTTGCCCGGTTTGTCTTTGCTTGGACTCTCGTAAGATCTTAAAGTAAATGAGATCTTTTCTGATGAAGACGTGTAAAATGTTCATTGTTGATCAGCCCCACCTCTTCTTGCCACAGAGTGATGCTGGGGTACCTTGTGACAATCAGAAGGCTGCTTTATTGTAAGCGGTGTCAAGATTCTTGACCATTGGCATTTCCTGGCAAGTAGAGAATGTTCCATCATCCTCCAGTCTTGTTTCTTGTAGACGGTGAGAAGATTTTGTTTTGGTGGGGGGTGAGGAGCAGGATGGGGGATTGCGTTGAATTGCTCAAACAGAGGCTTCTGATCTTCTCTTAAAGGAATAGCATTTATGTGATAGGTTCAGTTGAATTTCTGCAGAAATTCCCCACAGGATCTTGACGGTGGGGAGTCAGCTATGATAATGCGATTTGGTGTCGAGGGGAGATGGTCAGACTCTAACTTATTAGTGACGAACATTATTTGATGTCTACAATGTAACTTGCTGCTTTTCAGCCCATGCTCAGATGTCATCTTGAACTTGCTGCATTGACTGCTTCCTTTAGTAAAGAGCTCTAAATGGAAATGAACATTTGAAATCATTGCCAAACATCTCTCCTTCTTATGAAAAGCAAGTTATTGATGAAGCAGCTAAAGGTAGTTAATTGTAGGATACTGGTCTGATTTAGTTGTAGAAGTATCTTCCCTGAGCATTTGGAGTCAAATCGATTATAAGAAAAATAGACCTGCCATGAATCTTCTGCTTACTGTGCTCAATATAGTGAAATTTTGTCTCTGCAGACTTGTTTGTACCTCTGGGAGCCAAAGTAACCTTTACTTCTTCGAAATAGATGTTTAATGTTGCTCTTCAGAAAAGATGATTACAACGAGGTGACCTTGCATCCATGAAATTTAAGGTCTACCATGTGAAGTGTAGATAAAAGCTCACACTCGACTGGAGGGCCAACTAACACTTTTATTAGCTTACAACCCAGGTAGGGTTCATGAACAGGTTTCAGAGGGGTTCTGGGTTTAGGCGGGAAACCAAGGTTATATACGGGCCTCCGGGGATGGATCCAGGAGACGGGATCAATCATTAGTACAGCACACTTCTAGTGAATCCCAGTTCACTACATTCACCCCTTCCTTCAGAATTAAGGGTCTGCGGATGAAGAGTACAAGGATCGAAAGCCGGTAATAAACACCGAAGTTAAATATTTACCATACTCTTTACAGATTCAGGTGGTCCAGGGGTCTGGAGATCTTGGTGGAGCACCTTAGCACCGGGGGACCTTGGGCTCCTCGAGTCTCCTGGTCCACCTGTGATGGAAGGGTAGTGGACTGGGCTCTGTCTCGACGATAGAGAGGGGTTCCCTCTCCTCCTGAACCAGGTCCCCTGAGGCCCCGGACGGAGATGGAGAAAAAGAGCTTGGTAGCTCATGGGGCACTGGAGGCAACAGATCCTCGGTTCCTGCAGGTGCCAGGTCCCTGATGGAGACAGTCTCCTCCCTGCCATCCGGGTCCTCCATGTAGGCATACGTGGGTTGGCATGGAGCAATTTCACCCTTTCCACCAGGGGGCTGGTCTTGCTTCTCCTCACGTGCTTCTTGAGAAGGAGCGGATCAGGACTAGTGAGCCAAGCTGGGGGTATAGTCCCAGATGCCGACCTTCTGTTGAATGTAAACATGAGCTCATGAGGAGTAGCATTGGTCGCAGTGCAGAGTAGCGACCGAATTGAGTGGAGCATGATGGGGAGGACATCCTGCCAGTGTGAGTCTGGAAGGCATTTTTGCTTCTGGACAAATTTGACAACCTTCCAGATCATGGCATTCTCGTTATCAACCTGCCTGTTCCCCCAGGGGTTGTAACTGGTAGTCCTGCTGGATGCGATGCCCCTCACCAGCAGGTACTGACGTAGCTCGTCACTCATGAAGGCTGAGCCCTGGTCACTATGAATATAGCCGGGTTACCCGAACAGGGTGAAAATAGAGTCCATGGCCTTTATAATGGATGAGACGGACGTGTCTGGGCACAGGATGGCGAACGGGAAGCGGGAATACTCATCGATTACTGAGAAAAAGTAGATGTTCCTATTCATGGAGGGGAGAGGTCTCTTAAAATCGACGCTGAGCCGCTCAAAGGGCCTGAATGATTCAATCAGGTATGCTTTCGTGGGGCAAAAAAAGTGCACTCGCTCTCAGTGCAGACCTGGCATGACCTTGTCATTTCCCTGATGTCTTCTAATGAGTAGGGCAAATTGCAGGACTTGACAAAATGAGCCATGCAGGTGACCCCTGGATACAGAACTCATTGTGTGTGGTCTGCAGTTGACCATTGTGTGTGGAGGCACAGCATCCCCTGGACAAGGCATCTGGAGGGTTATCAAAGGCAATGTCAAAACTGTAGATGGAGTGTTCGATCCTCCACCTAGCAATTTTGTCATTATTGATTTTTCCCCTCTTAGCGTTGCTGAACGTGAACACGACAGAGCGCTGGTCCGTAAATCTTCAACCAGCCAAGTGGTGCCTCTAGTGCATAATGGTTTCTACAATAGCCTGAGCCTCTTTTTCCACAAATGGATTCCAGAGCTCGTGGCCTTGAAGCATCTGTGAGAAGAAGGCAACCGGCCTGCCCTCCTGATTGAATGTAGTAGCCAGGACTACATCTGAAGCGTCACTTTCCACTTGGAAAGGTACATTCTTATCTATCGCTTGCATGGCAGCTTTCGCAATGTAACTTTGGAGGTAATGAAATACTGTTTGGGCTTTGACCGAAGGGAAAAAGTGGTGGCTTTTAAGAGGGGATGAACCTTGTCGGCGTATTGAGAGACAACTGGGCATAATATGAGAAAAACCCCAGGCATCTCCTCAAAGCCTTTGTGGTTCCAGGGAGGGGAAGCTCTAACAGTGGCGCATCCTATCAGGGTCAGGGCCAATGACGCCACTCTCCACCACGTAGCCAACGATAGCCAGTCGTGTAGTCCTGAATACACATTTGTCAGAATTGTAAGTGAGATTCCGGGCTCTCACCACGTGGAGGAAGCTCTGGAGATTGGCATCATGGTTTTCCATGGTATGGCCACAGATGGTGACATTGACGAGGTAGGGGAAGGTAGGCTTCAACTTGTGATTGTCGACCATCCTGTCCATCAGCCGCTGGAAAACAGACACCCCATTGGTAATACCAAAAGGGACCCTCCGGAACTGATAGAGTCAGCCATTAGCCTCGAGTGCTGTGTACGGGCGGTCCTCAGAATGGATTGGCAGCTGGTGATAGGCAGCTTTCAGGTCGTTGGTCAAATAGACCCAATACTGTCCTTCAAATACAATGTTTCTGCACATATGCCAAATTGGAATGGGATGCTAGGAAGATTTGGTAATTAGGGGGGTACATTCTTAAGTTATATTTTTGCACAGTCTGTGAGACTATGAAACTTTCCGTGGATCCTGTGTCAATCAGGCACTTGGTCGAATGTCCATTTACCTTCACTGTCACCATCGAGTTGCTGAGCTGGTGAGGTCTATTCTGGTCGAGGACCAGCAATGCCAGTTTGCCGGAGACACCGTGTTCTTCCCTTGAGTGGCCCGCTCCTTCCTGAGTCGACCAGTACAGGTAAGCTAACGCTGACCTCGTGGCACGGCAAGATGGCCACCCTCCTTCTCCTTCTGATGATGATGAAGGCGCTGAATTCAAAATCGGGCTGCTGCAAGATGGCCGCCAAGCCTCTTTTACTCTGTTTCCGTAGATGGCGGGTTGCACAGCAGGTGATCTTGGTTGAGTCCGGGGCAGACGGCTTTGGGCTGGAATTGGATCCAGGGATCCAGGAGCGGGACAGGCTCTGGACTTCCCCAGACCTCCCTTCGTGCGACACACCCGCGCCCAATGTCCCTTCTTCCCACGGATGGAGCACGCTGAGTCTTTGGCCAGGCAGTGGGCACGGGGGTGTGTCCCTTGCCACAGAAAAAGCACTCTCGGGTTTGGGAAGTGGCAGCCGTTAGAGGGGTGGCTGCCGTAGCGGGAGCAGCCATTCCTTGGAGGTGCTCACCCGACAGCACGAGTTCGCTGGCCTCCAGGTTGTCATTCTCAAGACTGGCCTGTTCCAGTGATTTGGCCAGCTCGATGTGGCTAGTGAGGTCCTTCCTTCCCGACTTGAGCAGTCGCTGCCTCACGTACCTCAAGTGGACCCCTGCCACTAGGGTGTCCTGGATCTGTTCATCTTCCCTGACGTGGCTCAAAGCGGCCTCATACCTGCACTTCTTAGCCAGCATCCGCAGATCCAGCAGGTAGTCATCAATTGACTCTCCAGGCCGTTGGCAGCATAGGGCGAGCCGGTGCCTTGCTGAGACCTCGTTCAGGGTCTTCATGTAGTCCGCCTTCAGCGCCTTGACACCGTCATCGAATGTCGGGCAATCTCGGACAACTGCATACCCCTTCATCCCTACCCTTGAGATGAGTGCCGACCTCCAGAGCTCATCTGTGTGGAAGATGTCCCTGGTCGCATTCATGTAGGCCTAGAAGCAGTCTAGCCAATATGTGAACTCCTCAGCCACGTCGGGGGACTGGGGGTCTATTAACAGCATCCTGGACTTGAGCAAAGCCTCCATCCTTGTTTGTAAACTAATAAAATTGTAGCGTAGATGAAACCTCACACTCGACTGGAGGGAGAACTAATGCTTTTATTAACTTACAACCCAGGTAGGGTTCATGAAGGGGTTCTGGGTTTAGGCAGGAAACTAGGGTTATCTACGGGCCCTAGGGGGGTGAAGCTGGGAGGCGGGACCAGTCATTAGTACAGCACAGTTCCAGTGTATCCCAGTTTACTAGAACATGAGACAATGGGCCTGATTCATCTGAACTTAAGTGCGAGCTTTAAATTGAAAAACTTTAAGAAGGCCATGTTAAACCTAAACACATTTGCATTTGTGCTCACACAGACATAATTAATGGATGAAAGGTTATGGAAGAGCTCTGTGTAAAGTGACAGCACCTTTTTAATTTTAACGATACAGCACACTAGAAGGCTCTTCCAGTCCATGAAACCCCTGCTGCCCAGTTACACCCAATCTTGAGCAAAGCCTGTCTGAACTTTCTATTTATGTCAAATCTGCTCAATAATGATGATGGACAATTGAAACCTTGTTGTATTTAGGCAAGGTCAAAATATGGAGGATAAAGGTTGAAGTTTTTAAAGATGCAAGAGAATGCAAATCCAGGAGTTTGGTCTTGAAGCATGGTCTCATCAGTTCCTACCACCATCTTGACCTGCTGAGTTCATCCGGTAGTTTCTTTGTGGTGTTTGACTATCATGAAATCTAGTTTTAAATTGAAATCTTGGATTTTTTTTAAAATTTCCACCAATTCATCCAATCATATGGCTAAAAGTGTGGGATTTAGCCCAATGCCTTAGTCCATATATAGACTTTTTATGCCCTACTTTCATTTATTTTCTTAGCTACCTCCTCAGAAGAAAAAGAAATCAATCAAATTAGTACGGCAATATTTCCCCCACACAAGCCTAAGCTGACTATCCTTGATCAGACTCTGCCTTTTTAAATGTTAGTAAATGGCATCCCTTGAAACTTTCTCCAGTAATTTCCCAGAGGACTCAGCACCATGTGGTTATGTGACCTTATTAAATAAAAGAAAAACGTTAAGTATTCTCCAGCTTGCTGGCTAACAAATGCAGAGAAATCTCTGTCATAGTCCCAGCAATCTGAGATAGATTTGATCAACCATGATCCTATTGAATGGCGGAGAAGCATATAGGCCAGGTGGCCTACTTCTATTTCTTATTCTCATCGAAATTGCATCAAACACTCAATATTTATTGACACTTATGAGTCCCATGACTTTGAACACCTCATTCTCCTTAATATTGACCTACCAGACCTACCCTGTCGACATCCCCTCCAGGATCCAGTGGCATGGTGAGGTCCAAGACAGCTGGGGGCAAGTTCTGTTGCAGTGAATGGCCAGACCAAGCTTTGATCCAAGGAATGCCCTTTCCACGAGTGTATGGCCTATTCCTTTAGCAAAACCCTACTGGGGTTTTCCTGACCACAGGCAGCTTTTTCAACTGCCATGTCATTCCTGCCCTATCAACTGAGAGATGAGTTTTCCCCATTAAAACAATGGTATACTCACACTAAGGCTGATGTGAGTGAAGAAAGTAGGCGTAATTGCTGAAGAGGATCAAACTGTTCCCCTGAAATGACATTGGAGGCCTATCAATTGATGAGGCCCATCAATGATCTAGCCTAATGGATTCCCTTGCCATGATAGGTCTCTAGCTGCTGCTCACTCAAGGAGATGGTGACCTTGGTGATATGTTCTTGAAGGTGTAACATCCATATTAAGCTTTTCTGTTTTTTTTTATTTTACTGGTGTTTGTAGATAATATCGCAACATGTGGGAATGATCTGGACAGCATGTTCATTAATTAATGGTGTTAACTAGCTGTAGGATTTGCTCCTCATTGAACTGTGACATGGGTCATGATCTTCAGCCTCCAATAAAATGGCACACAGAAGCACCATGCATGTTGATGACGCAATTGCACGCAAAAATATCATTTTAAATGCAGGACATCTGCGCTAACATGTTTTGTGATTGGATGCAACAATCCAACACTACAATGACTGGAGAATGAGCTCAAATGTGAAATCAGTACATTGTATTCCATGCAATGTTTGTGTATAAAAAGCAAAGTGCTTAATTCCTGGCAAACATCCTACATGCAGATGGATATGTATGAAAGTAAAAGTCAAACAAAACATGCTTATTTTGATAATTTTCCCCTTCTGTTTTGCAATGCTTCCACTCAGGATAAGAAAACATATAATTGCCCTGTCTGTGAAAAATCCTTCACTGATGATCGACTGATCAAATCTCACATCACCACATATCATCCAGGTGAGTTATCTATCACACCTTTATCATCAATTAGCCTTGTTACAAGTGAAGAATAAGCTTGGTCAATGGTTTATAATTTGAAGGATTTTAAAAAGGTTTTGAATTTTTTAAATTAAATACTTGCCTAGTTGATAAATTGTTTAACACTGTATGTGCAAAAAAAAGAGTGCTAAGTATAAAAAATCGTCTTGTCTTAACCTATTTAGTTCTACAATATCAAATATATAATGAATGCACTGGGTGTATCGAAGAACAGGGGTACAAAGATTTGTAAAGGCCACAGGGTAAGGAGAAAAGATGCTAAAGATTATTATTTAAATGGAAAACAATTGCAGCATGCTGCCATTCAGAAGGACTTCGGCGTGCTTGTACATGAATCACAAAAGGTTGGTTTGCAGGTGCAGCAAGAAGGCAAATGGAATTTTGGCCATTGTAAGAGGGATTGAGTTTAGGAGCAGGGAGGTTCTGCTGAAAGCACTAGACGGTGGCTCAGATCCGTATCTAGCTCTATTGAGTTACAGAGCTTCACCACTTGAACATGGCACGGCACCTGCTGAACTTCTGATGCGATGTAGATGATGCACCACATTTCCCTACTCTGTAGACTCAAACAAGAAGAAAGATGTTGAACAGAAACAAAAGCATCTGCAATGGAGTCAAAAGGCAAACTATGACAAGTCATCAAGAAGCTTAGGGCACTTGCACAACATGACACAGTGAGACTCAGAGGTTCCAACACTTAGGACAAAAAGTCTACTGTTCTGGAAGAAGTAAATCCAAGATCCTACACTGTCAGAACAGAGGATGGTCAAATACAGAGGAGGAATCAAAAGAGCCTGCTGAAAATGCAAGAAACACTTCAGGAACAGACAAATGCAGAAGATCCAGCCTGATCAGCAGCAGAGAAAACACCACCAGTGCTAGACAGTAGTGTACCAGCAGAACCAACACAAGCATCTATGTTAAGAAGATCCACATATATTATCAAAGCACCCGACAGACTGAATCTCTAAAAGAAAAGGAACTGCACCCTTAAAATATTTGTGCTGCTGATGTTTGTGTTTATGTTTGTGTTGAACTTTAAATTGAAATGAATACTGTATTAGTGTGCTATGTTGTTAGATTAAACATCTCAAGGAAAGGGGATGTAATGATAGTGATCCTCCTGACCACTAGAGGGAGTCAGAGACAAGTTATTGCAGCTACGAGCAGATTCAAAATGGATGCCTCCATAAGGTTGTGAGTACTGTAGCTAATAAAGTATAGTTGGTATAAAAGAATCCAAGCTTCTTTATTATAATAAAAGAAACAGCACAATTGAGTGACCATAGATTCTCCTCCAGCACTCCTGCCGCCTCTGCAGCCACACAGACTCCTGTTTGATTCATTGGCAACCAGATCCAAATCTCTGAAACAATCAGGAGGTCTTCAGTGCCCAAGGCCATTCTGGATCCTTTCTTGCCCTCAGCACCCTCTGGTTCCCATATCTGGTTCCCTTGTGCTAATGTCCAGCAGGCCACAGGCTGTGCAGGTCCCTCAACTGTAAGTCACCCGTAATCTGTGTAAATCCCTCAATGGCTAAGCCTCTCACTGGTCTGCTGCCATGGTCAGCGTCTGTATGCTCACCTTTTCTGGTTCTGATTTTCAATGGGGGGACTTCTACCTGCTTCTGATGCCCTGCACTAGACTGCTGCTCACCTGGAGACTGCAATCCTTCATGGCTGCTATCGAGCATAGGCACCGCCATCTTGGGCACAGTCCTTGAGGTTGCAGGATTTTACAAACACAGTCGGCTCCTTTAATGGGCCATTAAAGACTGTACGGAGCCGCCGGAATTAGGACCAGGTGATTGAAACCTTCGGAGCAGTTCTGTGCTGTGGATATGGGAGTTTAAAGGACCCGTATCTATGCTGTTCGTCAGAATGACTCTATTACTTGATTAGCTTGTTCATTAAAACCAACAATTTCTTCATGGGGACTGTATTCATCATTTCCTTTCTTAAGGTCCATAAACTAGATTGTCTTGGATTAATCAATGTGAGACACAATTGATTGGAGCACCATGTTTAACTGAAGGAGCTCAAGGTGAAAAAAAAGGAAAGAATCTGAGCTGCTTTTGATTGCAACCTAACAACAGTTCTAGGTCTTGTGAAGTAAAATTAGGATATAATGTAAATTATTTGGGTAAATAGGTTCATCATTAAAGAATTCTCATCTGGGCCAACTGTGACATGGATTTGGGCTGTATTCAGTCAAGAAAGTCACCTGATGCTGGTGAATGATTTAATTATTGCAAACATGAATACCGTATCTATGCGACATTTTAACAGAGGATTATCCCTCAAGAAGCACTTGATCAGCTCTTCTGGTGGGGCATTCTCCGCCAGGTGAATATGCGCTATCTTTTTCAATCATCATTAATAAGGCAAATGTTTATTACTTTCCTCTAATTGTCATTGCAAAGATGAATGACCTTTTTGAATTGCTGCAGTAGTGGTGGGATGTGCAAAAATGATAGTATTCTGCTTCTTAATCAAAGTCTGTAACAACTCTTGTGTGCCAAGCAGCATCTCTGGGATTGAGGAAGAAATTGTTGACATTTCAGAGTGATTCCATCCTCCGGCAATTTATTCTTCTTTGCTCCAAATTCCAGCTTCAACAATCTCTTGTGTTTTCTTTGAACCCAGTAATAGTGAAAGATCATCAATATCCAACCTAGTCAGGATGTACAACTGAACAGTGCATGGAGGCAACTAACATATGATGGCAATTCTCTTAATCCTCTTCGATGGCAGATGTCCTACAGTGCCCTCCATAATGTTAGGGATGAAGACATTTTTTTCCTTTACTTGCCCCTCTGCTCTATTGTTTTAAATTTGTAATCAAACAATTCACATGTGATTAAAGTGCACAATCCAAATTTTATTCAAGCTTATTTGTATGCATTTTGGTTTGCCCATATAGAAATTATGGCACTTTCTATACATTTCATGGCACCATAATGTTTGGGCAGTCTCAGGTGTTTTTGTGAATACTCAGGTGTGTTTAATTACTTCATTGATGCAGGTATAAGAAAACTAGGCTTGCTTCTAAGCTTTTGATTACCTTTGGAGTACATAGTTGCCATTTTTCAACACGAGGACCAGAATTGTACCAATGAAAGTCAAAGAATCCTTTATGAGGCAGAAAAACAAGAATAAAATGTTACGCCCCTGAAAATGGGGAGAAATAATCATAAAAGTGATCGGATGGTGTTTCCTCAGTGGGAGCGTTTACTCGAATGAGGGACATACCGCAATTCCCCCTGGGTAATGTGGGCACTATAATACTATTATGGTTCCACTCTTACCAATAAAGAACAAAATAAAATGAATGAATTAAAAACATTTTGGCATTTTAACCTTTTTTCACATATTATCAGTTTTTTACTGTTTTAGGCACCTTTTGAACACATCAGCACCTTTTAAGGACATTTCTTTTAAACACATTTTTACCCTTATCACAACATTTTCACCTCATGGCAAACCATGAATTTATTATCTTTTAGACGTCACATAAACAGTAGGAGGAATCACCCAAACTTTTGGATGACCAAAATCAACTGTTTGGAACATCATTAAGAAGGAAGAGTGTACTGGTGAGCTCAGTAATTGTGAAGGGACTGATAGGCCCAGGAAGATTGTTTTTGCTGATGACAGAAGAATCACATCATAGTGAAGAAAAATTCTCAAGTGCCTGTCTGACAGATTAGAAAAACTCGTCAGGAGGCGGATGTGGACGTGTCAATAGCCTCTTTCGGGTGGCCAGAATACCCCGATGTAACGCCGCATATTCTACCCGAATGCGGCTGTCGGGAGGCCACCTGAAGAGCCTGATGTGGCTTGGAGGAGTACTCATCAACCCTCCTCTGAGGGGTATAATCTCCGCATCTGAGCAGTCCCTGAGGCACCTAGGGGGCGAGCTGATGACAATCAGCCAGTGACCCAAATCCCTGCACCTGATAGCCCCCCCGCCACTGCCTGACAGCCCCTTCCACGCACCTGACAGCCCCCTCACACGCGGCCGCCCCTGCACCGACGTCCTGTGCCAGCCGCCCCTGCCCTGATGTCCCACGCTCCAAGGCGCCTCTTCTGCAGCTGTCCCTTTCAGGTGGACAGTGCAGCACTTTCAGGGTTGCCACCTGAAAGACCATTGCACAGGGCTGTATCCGCATTCTTGGCGGAGAAGGCAACTGAAAGCGGCTAATGACAATCGTCAGCAGAAGACTTCATGAACAGAAATACAGAAGCTACACTGCAAGATGCAAACACTATTTAGCCACAGAAATGGGATGGCCAGATTACAGCTTGCCAAGGAGTGTTTAAAAGAGCCTACAGAATTCTGGAAAAAGGTCTTGTGGACAGGTGAGACCAAGATTAACCAGTATCAGAATGATGGCAAGAGCAAAGTCTGGAGACATAGAGGAACTGTCCAAGGTCCAAAGCATACCACCTCATCTGTGAAACATAGTGGTGGGGTGTTATAACCTAGGCATATATGGCTGGGACAGTACTGGAGAACTTATCCTCATTGTTGATGTAACTACTGATGGCAGTAGCAAAAATGAATTCTGAAGTGCATAGAAACATCTTATCTGCCTGGGTTCGAGCAAATGCCTCCAATCTCGTTGGATGGTACTTCATCCTGTAGCAAGACTATGTTCTTTTGAAATATTTTAATTGAGTTTAATATAACAATCCACATACAAGATATTAATAAAGCAAGGCAAAATAATAACAGATGCATTACATAAAATTAAACACACAGTATAACAAATGTTAAATTCCATCACTTATTATTAAATATAATTGTCTATTAAAATGGTTATATAAATCACTTAAATACTGTTATAACAAATTACATGATACCTTAATAAAATTGAAAAAAAAGTGATATTATCCAGGATAATCAACTTATCTAAAAGAAAAGGAAGAAGCCTCACTGATTCATATGTTTTGGGAATGTCATAAATTAGGAAGATATTGGCAGAATATTTTTCATTCTTTGTCAACAATTTTTAAAATTAAGTTAGATCCATGCCCTGTTTGCTTTTTAACATGAACCAGATAAACTTTTATCGGCAACTCAAGAGAAAGTTTTAGCCTTTAGCACGTTGATAGCCAGACGAGCAGTTTTAATGAAATGGAAAGATGAACTCTCATCGACTCATGCACAGTGACTACAGGATGTAATGTCATATTTAAGATTAGAGAAAATAAGGTATAGTATTAAAGATAAAAGGTTTCAATTTGAAAAGGTATGGGGCCCATTTATAGAATACTATCCTAATTGGAAGTTTTAGATAATATGGGTGCTGGTCCGTCTGTACTCTGGAAGTCGCGACTTGATCCACCTTTGTATTTTTCCTGTAACCTTGATGAGAGGTTATTAGTTTTAGGGTTTATTTTTTCTTTTAGACAATGATTTCAAGCATTTTGCTAAAGCAACCAAGTTTTTTGAAGCTAAAACTGGAAAATTCTTAATGGCCTAGTCAGTCACCCAATCTAAATCCAATTGATCATGCCTTCGATATAGTGAAGATAAAACTTAAGGGGTCAAGCCCCTGAAACAAGCAGAAGCTGAAGATGGATGCAATAGAGGACTGGCAGGGCATCACCAGAAAAGATACTCCAGCAGCTGGTGATGTCTATGAATCACAGATTTCAAGCAAAGTACTAAACGTGACTCTTTAATATAAATACCATTGCTCTCTCCCAAACATTATGGTGCCTGAAATGAGGGGTCTATATATAAAAAAAGTGCTACAATTTCTACATGGTCAAACCAAAATGTACACAAATACCCTTGAATTAAATCTGGAATGTGCACTTTAATCACACGTGAATTGTTGGATTACAAATTTAAAACTTTGGAGTACAGGGGCAAATAAAGGAAAAAACAAATGAGTCTTTCTCTCAAGCATGTGAAGGTGAGACCTTTTTTGGAAAAATGTTACTGAAATACTAATAAGGATAACAGGGATGGCCTTCGCAGATGACCCAGAGCTTTATCTTTTGGGTGATTTTAAGGAAATAATTTTTTATAAAACAACTAAATTCCAAATTTCATTTGTTAAAATAGCCTTAACTGTGGCTAAGAAATGTATTGCGATTACTTGGATATCCGACTCCCCTCTAGAGATAGAACAATGGAAGACAGAGATGAACAGTTGTGTACCTGGGGGAAAAAAAATCACATATAATCTAACTAACAAATATGACATATTTATAAAAATATAGCAACCATATTTGGATCATATAGGGGCCCAATCGTAACTATAAATATAATAATGAAAAAAGGTGAATTAAAAAAAGGTGCTACTATTATAAAAATATAAGTGACCTCCCCAATGAAGACTTTCTTTTTTAACCCAACTGTAAGCTCTGATGGTGTATGGATTTATACTCTGAAGGGAGTGGGGATCTGTTGTGTTTTGTTTTGTAAGAAAAAGTTATATATATCTTGAAAATGGAAAATTTTGATATGTATATTTATGGAAAAAACCCAAAAATTAAATATTCAATAAAGAGATGCTATAAAATAGGCTGAGTGAATGTCTGTAGTGTATTTTGAGATGGCACTGGATGTGGAGACTAAATGACTGTTACCTCAACCACGAGTGCTAACTGATCTTTGACTTTCTTGAATGCTGATGCAGTCATTCAGACAACTGGAAAGTATTCCATTTCAAATGCGATTTGTAGATGTTTGCAGGTAAAACTGTGTTAGAATAGTTGAAGGTTTTTATAAGAGTATGAGATTTGTAAGCAATAAGATACCAAGGAAAACAGAATAGAACTCCCAAATGTGCAGATCCTGTGGTCTTATAATCTATATTGTCATCTTGCAATGTGTACAAAACTTGTATTTTTGCTGGAGAGTTTTAAAGTACCAGTACAAATTTTATTTTAATGATAATCAGGAACTTTAGTATTCAGGATTGATAGATTTTTATTAAAACTTGGACAAATGGAGTTAAGCTATAGCTCAGATATAATTTACTTTTTGAACAGATGGAAGGGATTACAAAGTCTCACGGGACAAGTTTGGCAACAGTCAAACTTTTTTTTATTTTCGAGAAAACTGTTTTAAGTAAGGGATTATCCAGTCAAATAATGATGAGGTGAAAATTTCTCTCTGAATGTATCTGGGGGATATATTATACCTTTAATGGGTGAATGAGGAGATGCAGCTTCCAACTAGCCTACAACTATTGACCTTTGTTCAGGAGTATGGGATTAATCATTTGATGCACAAATTAGTGATTTTTTTTTAATTGTATTGTCTTATGAGATTCTGGACCTTGTAAAAATTGTGTAAACAAATTTTGTGGATATTTTTTGGAAGGATGCACAGATTCCTGAGCAGTATGAACATGAAAGGTGACTGGAAGCTGGAGCTAAAGTTGCAATCAGATTATTCATAATCTTATTGAATCACTGAGTAAGTGTGGTATTTGTCTTTGCCAAGAGAAGGCTTCTGAGGTGTGAGAAATGGTTGATGGATCCCTATGATTACAATGTGAGCTTTTATCCATTAGAACACTGAATTTTGAAGAATCAATCTTTAAAAGATGTGCAACATTCAGGGGTGGGGGGGGGGGGGTGGGAAGCTGAACTGCTGAAAGGCTCTTCCTCTATGAGAGATCTTAGAACTAATGAAGGAATGAGTACGTGAGCACAGTGTATAGATGCACGAAAATTCTTGCATGCTGCAGCTACATACTGTAGGTCCATGAAATACTATAACAAACAACACTAATTGCACTACTGCAGAAAAAAAAATGTTATGTCCTTCACTCTTTAATTTCCGGCAAGGGGTATTCCGCACTTTATCGTTAGCTCTAGATGCTGACTTGATTCCTAGTCCTTTCTTTGCTGTTTTTGGAGTGAGCAGGCCAATGGATTTAACATTGATTTCATCTCAATCCCATATCGTGGCTTTTGTCTCCCTCATTGCTAGAAGGACCATTTTGCTGAGATGGATAGATGCTGCCCCTCCCACTCGTACTCAATGGTTGTCGGATATGATGGAATGTCTGAATCTAGAAAACAATTAGGTGTTCTACTATTGCAATTGATCTCAACTTTCTTTCCCTTTGGGGTTCTTTTCTCAATTACTTTCAAAATTTAAAGATTAATTATTTTTTTCCTCAAACTCCTTAACTTGTCCAGCAGCTCTCATAGAGTGGGGCTAGATTCTTAGTTTAGCAATATATGTTGTTTTTTTCTTTCTTTCTCTTTTTTCCATTTTAATTACATGGGTTCATATGCACTTTGGTCACTAAGATTTGATATTTGTAATTTGATTTTAATTTACTCTATCATTATGAACCGAAGTAATTTGTGTATGTTAAAACCAATAAAAAAGATTGAAAAATAAATAAAAAATATAATAAATATCAGAGATAATCAGAATCAGGTTTATTGTCATGAGCGTGTGACGAAATTTGTGGTTTCGCAGTAGCGGTATTGTGCAATACAGGTGCAAAATTGCTGTGAATTACAGTTTCGTAAATAAAATATTTAAAAATAATTTAGTGGAAAAAGAGGTTAATTCAGAAATCTGATAGTGGAGGAGAAGAAGCTGTTTTTTGTACTGCTGGGTGTGTGTCTTCGCACTCCTGTATTCCTGATGGTAGCAGTGAGAAGAGGGCATGGTCTAGGTGGTGAGGGCCTTTGATGATAGAGGCTGCTTTCTTGAGATACTGCCTCTTAAAGAAGTCCTTCAAGGAGTGAGAACTAATACCCATGATAGCACTGGCTGAGTTTACAATCCTCTGTAACCTTTTTCTGTCCTGTGCAGTGGCACCTCCATACCAGACAGTAATGCAAGCAGTCAGAATGCTCTCCATGGTACATCAGTAGGAATTTGCAAGAGTCTTTGGTGACCTACTAAATCTCCTTAAACTTCTAACTAAATTTAGCGGCTGGTGAGTCTTCTTCGTTAATGGATTGACATGATAGCCCAGGATAGATGTTCAGAGATGTTGACACCCAGGAATTTGAAGTTCTTTACCCTCTTTACTGCCGACCCCTCAATGAGGATGGTTCATGCTCCTGATTTCCCTTCCTGAGGTCCAAAATCAATTCCTTAATTTTGCTAATGTTAATGCAAGGTTGTTGTTGTGACACCACTCAACTGGCTGATCTATCTTGCTCCTGTACACTTCCTCATTGCCGTCTGTAATTCTGTAATTTGTAGATGGCATTTGAATTGTGCTTAGCTACATGGTTATGGGTCCAATGAGAGTAGAGTAGTGGGCTGAGCACGCATCCTTGAGGTCCACCTATGTTGATTGTCAGTGAGGATGAGATGTTGTTACAGATCGATACTTCCAATGGGGAAGTCCAGGATCCAGTTGCAGAGGGAGGTGCAAAGGCCCAGGTTTTGAAGCTTGCTGTCTGGTATTGAGGGTGATGATGTTGAAAGCTGAACTGTAATCGTTGAAAAGCATCCTGATGTACATGTTGCTGTTGTCCTTGTGATCCAGGGCTGAGTGGAGAGCCAGTGAGATTACATCTGCTGTGGAATAATTGTGGCTGTAGGCCACAGATAAATATTCACAGTTGCAGTTAAGTGCAATAAAAAGCATGATATGTTTACAATTGTGCAGACAAATGCTTGGTATGCTAGGGAGGTGCTGAGATGAGGATAGTTCAGGGAGTTTCAAAAAAGCCTGATTGCGGTTGGGGTGGAAAAACTTGCCTTGATCCTGGAAGTGCTGGACTTCAAGCTTCTGCACCTTCTGCCTGAAGGTGGCAGCAAGAAATGAGGAACTAAGGCTCGATCGAGTCTGAGGATAAATCAGACTATCAGAACTGAGACGAAAATAAATTTCTTTACTCAGAGAGTTGTACATTTTTGGAATAATGAGAAATGAGAGTTTAATGACACATAGATAAATACGATGTACAGAGGACTCCAAAACCCAGCAACATTAGAAAATCACCAAGACAAAAGGTTCCTTAAACAAAAGTTGTTTGTATTTTCTTTAAACATAAAACAGGATCAAACTTTAACCTATTACTATTAACTTAACCCAACTTTACCCCTTCTAATGCTAAGTGCACATGTATGTAATATGTATATGTTCAGGAAAGTTCTTTGATTTACAGTCCAATCATTCACTTCTCACTTCTCCAAGTTCATTGGTATCAGGTAATTCTTATACTGAACACAAAATTTAACGTTTATGAATTTTCACCAGGCTCTGGTGCTTAAAGGTAAATGGTTACCGCTCAGAAAGGTTCTTGATGGTTTCAGAGAGATATTTGTTGCTCGTCGGACACACACAAACTGATTCCCTCCCATCAGTCACTCCTGTGTCTTGCCGAAGAAACTTGCCCCATCGTGGGTTTTCCAAATGATAACCTCGTCTTCCAGGTCACCACAGAGTTCCTCTTGTTCCTCTCATTTCAGGAGAAACGCTCTAGCCGGCCATTTCCTCTTGTAAGGCTGAACTCAGAACTGGGGTTTTTCAACAGGCCTGCCAGCTTGCCATTTTGGAGCCTCAACTGCTACTGTAGAACTGACCTCTCTCTCTCTCTCTCTCTCTCTCTCTCTCTCTCTCTCTCTTCTCTTCTCTCCCTTTCTCTCTCAAGAATCCTGTTATTCTTTCCTCTCTCTGCTTGTAACAACCAAACCCTCTCCCAAGGCTCCAGACCCAACCTTTGAAAGATCTTATCAGCGCTTGAGCTTGGACTTTGTTTCAATTTGCATCTCCTTTGAAGTTCTTTCCAAAGCAGTTTCATTGTCTCTGCAAAATCAGTCAGAGCCTCAATGTCCAGCTTCAGCAAAGCTCTTGCATTTTAAATGAGATGTCTTTTGTGAAGTGTCACTCTATTTGTGAAGTGACCTATACTAACACACCCCCACACACACAATCTGTCTCTTTTAAAGACATATTTATCCATAACCATAATAATATAACACGTTACATACCAAACAGGAACATAAGATACTCCAACTACAATAGTACATTAAGTTACCACAATATGTCAAGAAGGGAAACGAGATGATAAATATTAAAGGATAGATAAATATTCATAGTTACAATAAGTGAAAGAAAAAAGTGGCATTTTAAGAATGCAAATGAATTTTTTGCTGATCCTGAACTAAGCATCCAAGAGCCTGATAGATGTTGGATTTTTTAAAAAACTGTTCTTGAACCTGGAAGTGCTGAACTTTTGGCTTCTGTATGGAGTTGATGGCAAGAAGAGGTTGTGACCAGGGTGATGGATTCTGCTTTGATTCTGCTTTGCTTCTTGAGGCCACATTTCACATCAATGTATTCAATAGATGGGAGGTCAGTGTGCATGATACACCTGGCAAGGTTTGTCACTGTCTGCATTCCTGGAGGCACTCTAGTTACCAAGCCGTGACAAGTCGGTATACTATCAATGGTGCACCTGTAGGTGTTCAATAGAATATTCAACAATATGCCAACTCTCCTCAGACTTCTGAGGACCCACAGAGAGTAGAGATGCAGCTCTCCTGCAGGGTCCAACATCTCAGTCCAACTGCTGTCAGCTCCGTTCAGGCTTCTCAATGGAGGTGACGGTGGTTTTAGTTAAAAATCCTGCGACCGTGGGGTCTGCACCCAACATGGCGGCACATTTATTGGCAGCAACTATGAGGGGTTGCAGACTCTGGGGAAGCATAAGATTGGTGCATGGCACCAGAGAACAGGAAGAACACCCCTTGTTTGGTGAAGGAGAACCAGAGGATACAACCCATGGGATGGTGACCACGGCAGTGGACCAGTGAGGGGTTCTGTGGCTAAAGGACACAGAGCCAGCAGGTTAATGGCGACTTGAGGTGAGGAATTCATGCAGGCTGTGGGCTGCTGGTGATCAAAGAAATCACACTAGGCTGCAGACTGCTGGAGTCTGGCTCGAGATTGGCTGAAGGGGTACCGGGTATCGGAACTTGGATGCAAGAGGGTAACAAGGGTGCTGAAGGTTTTCTGATTGTGTTGGAGGTCCGGATCTGGAGCTCGGGTTGTCGATGGTTTGGGCTGGACTCTGTGAGACTGCAACACCACGAGGCAAATCCATAGACATTAGGGGACTCTTGCTTCTCTTTCTCTGACTGTAAGAGGCGCTTCAGGCAATTTCTGTCTATGGCGAATCCATCTGCCTTATGGCAGAAGAAGGCAAATTCCATGTAATATTGCAATGCATTTATTAAATGACAATAAAGGAATCTTGCTTTCTTCATGGTTATCAACCATAGAAATCTGCAAATGATCAGACCTTGAGTGTATTCAAAATTCAGGTGGAGAGTTTTTTGGAGTTAAAGCTGATCAAGAGATCTCAAGATTGCATTGGAAAGTGGATAATGTGAGAATTACCTAAGATTTTATTGAAGAGAGGAATAAGTCTGAAAGCTTATTTTGGTTTTTATATTCTATCCCTTCATGAAGTAAGCAGTTAAATTTCAGGTTTAAAGAAACAAGTACTGTTGGCTTTCCACAGTTGACCAGTTACAGAGTAGGTCATTGATCTTATTGACCATTACCACTGTCCTTCACTGGCCCAGTAATGAAACCAATGATTCCTGCCAACTTTCTCCATCTCCCCCAACCCAACCACAAATATTTTCTCCCGTGACTCACTTGTTGATCACTCTTCCCCTCAAGTAGTAGTACCATCGTGTTTCCATTCATCAGGACTGAGACATCTAGCACTGCAGTGCAAAAATATTAACTGCAGTTGAATTTCCTGTTATAATGTACAATTCAAGAGTTCTGATCATTTAAAATACAATCATCCTTAAAGGGGAAGAAAATTTGTTATTGAATCAATATTAGAAAATGGAATACAAAGACATGTATCAATTAAAGCTGATCTTTCTGGTATGCTTTAGTTCCAAGTATATTTACCAACACTTTCGACATCATTTATTAATGTTAAAATACACTTTTGAAGTTTGTCATTTGATAACTACCTCAATTGACGCTGATTCCTGCTGGCGAAAATATAATTGAGAGAAAACATTCACCATCGATGCCCTGTAACTCTTCAATTGACTCTAGCAGTTTCCTACATATCTGCTCCAGGTCTCACGCTTTCATTTGAACAGCTATCGCTGGTGACCAATAAGTAACAAAATGATTCTGATTTAAATCTTCTCAACTTCTATTTGCAGAAGTCCCCATGAGCACCATCTCTGAAATTCTTGGGAAACGCGTACAGCTTAAAGGATTGATTGGAAAGCGAGCAGTGAAGTGTCCTTACTGTGACTGCTACTTTCGGAAGAACGGCACTGACCTGCAACGCCATATCTGGGCCCATGAAGGTATGAATACACCTGAGCATAGATAGCTACATTTTAATTTAGATGTTTCCACCTCTTACCTCCAACTCCTATCCCCTACTTGTGTGCACTCTTTTAGTAATTTCATCTCAAGATATGAAAAACCTTGGCAATGTTTCAATTTTTGTACTGGTACAGTACGTTTGTGATTATCTTAAACTCTCGGGACCAGATGTGTATCAGTTAATTGCATTTTCAGATAACAGAAATAGCTTTAAGCTGCCCAGCAGCATGAGAAGACTACTTGTATCGGCCATCCCAGACACCTCCCCACCCTTGTCACTGAACATGCCCAGGAGCCCAAGGTCCCCACCCGATCCCTGATACCTCCCCACCGCTGTTGCCGAAAATGCTCAGGAGCGCAAGGTCCCTGCCCCGATCCCCGACAACTCCCCACCACTGTTGCTGAATGTGCCCAGGAGCCCGAAGTCCGTGCTCCGATCTTATAAACCTCCCCATTGCCGTTGCCAAACCTGCCCGGGAGCCTGAAGTCCCCATTCCTGCTGCCACCACCAGCCCTCCCGCTCCGACGCCACCAAAAAAAATCATTTCCCCCCCACCATTGTTCCCCTAAGGCTCCCCCGATTAGATTTGTCCTGACATCGACTCTGGCGACAACGGTGAAGCAAATGCAGTGGAGGGTAAAGAAGAAAAGGAGGGAGTTACCTGAAATGAGGACAATCTCCCTGACCCGCTGACTTCATCCAGTCACTCACTGATGTTACCAAACTGGCGCTAACAGTGCGTCAGAACCCCACAGGACCATGTTGGGTAAATTGTTTTTCAACTTGTGACGTCATGTTGCCAGCAAAAATATTTTAGGTAACTGAGAATTTTGGTTAAGTGGTTTTCGGATAATCGGAAACATACTGTAGTTTCTCTGGTTTACCTGTGAAGTTGTTGGTGGGCAAATAGTGCTGCATTTTAGCGATTGGTAGGGAATCCAGTATTTGATCAGTGGTGCAGGTTGGAGGACTGGAAAATACTTGAGAAACAGATTCCTGCAGAAAATGTCCACAATAGTATTACTGATAATAAAAAGTTAATTATAAAAAAAATCTTCAAATCATTCCTAGAACTTTGCCACTCATTTTAAATGCATCTCTTATCCTTAATTTCCTGGGTGATAATAGTAGTTCTTCACTTTTTTATGCTCCTAAATGAATGATAATTTTACTAACTCTCTTTGCTCTGATATAAAAGGCTGTCCAGTGCTTTTATATTGCTCCAGAATTTTAGATCTACTTACATACTCAAAATAACATTTCTGGGCGTAAATCCTTAAACTCTTGTGTCTTACCCAACCATATAATGAGAGTATCAGCTTCATAGGGAGGTCAAGAAAATAGCTCGCCAGTATTTTCTCAAGGACAAATATGTATGCTCAATAAATGCTGGCCTCATGGAGACGGGCTTGACCTAGAATGAGAAAAACACGACTTTTGACTTGACCACATTGGTTTTTTTTTTATGATTCTTGCTCTCCAATCTATCACCAATGTTTCTATTTGTTCTTTCTTTCTTCTCCACACTTCTGCAGTTTCAAGTAAACTTATTTCCCATTCAGATAAAAGGTCATCAATCTGAAACAGTAGCATTCTGCCTGATCTACTGCATATTTCCAGCATTTATTTTTTTGCTTTTCTTACAGATTTCAGTTGTCTGTTGAAATATAGGTTGAAACTCTAGTCCGAGATTCCCTGGTCCAGAAAACCCCATCTGGGTTGCTTTGAATCTGTAATTCAGATCTATTAAGTAATTCTAACTAAAATATAAAATTAACCCAGCAGCGTAATTTTTGTGTTTCTGACTTGAGAGAAACTTTGCATTGCTGGCGGCTCTTGGAACCCTTCCGTGACCCAATAGTGCCTGTAATTAAAAAATAAAGTCCTTCTGCTCAGAGTAAGATGATGTTAGAGCATTTTCTGTGGTCCGCCATCGCAGGTCCCAACGGTGCTGATTTGGAGAGTTTCAAACTGCAGGTGGAACCAGTGATATAATTGAAACAAATAAATGTATCATTGTTGTGTGCTATGAAGACAACAGCAAATCGGTTGTAAATTTGAAGTGTGTGTGTGTGTATGTGTGTGTGTGTGTGTGTGTGTGTGTGTGTGTGTGTGTGTGTGTGTGTGTGTGTGTGTGTGTGTGTGTGAGTGATGTGTACTAAATACTGCTTACGATTTGTTTCGCCTTCAGGGCTGAAGCCCTTCAAATGTTCGGTTTGTGACTATGCCACACGTAGTAAGAGCAACTTGAGAGCCCACATGAATCGGCACAGCACTGAGAAAACCCACCTCTGTGACTTATGTGGAAAGAAGTTCAAATCAAAAGGGAGCCTTAAGAGTCACAAGCTGTTGCATACTGCTGATGGTGAGTAACATTATCCAGTGGACCATATTATCCCTGATTGTGATCATCAGTGCAAAATGCAAGGATACTTTTGAGTTGCTTTGAGTAATATTGCATACTGTAAAAGAGATATTCAGATTTATTATCCGAGTACATACATGACATCTCATACAACCTTGAGATGTAAACAGGTAATGAAATGTAAACAAACTGACTATACCATACAGAGAGGATTTAAAAAATCGAAGGGCAAAAGTGTCCTTAAATGAGTCTCTGAGTTTGTTGATGAGAAGACTGGTGGTGGAAGGGTAACAACTGTTCCTCAACCTGGTGGTGCAGGTCTTTTGGCGCCCATACCTCATTCCTGATGGTACAGCAAGACCGGAGTGTATTTACAGCCTGCAGTCACCTGAGAGGTTGGAGGATGAGTGGCACTGACTTCTTTCATTTAGGTGAAAACATTTTTGTTTAGCCTGAGATTTGCAACTGAGGGAGCTGCAGATGAATCTTAATTCCTACTGCACTTGCAGAACATAAGAACATAGAGGCAGGAATTAAAAAGCATCCAACCCTATGAACATGTTCCTTCATTCATCAAGATCATGGCTGATGTACCTCACTACCATTTTCCTGAGCTATTCAGTGATTCTCTTAATATCAAGAATACTATCAATATCAGGAATGAACTTGATGGTTGAGCTTCCTCATCAGTGAATTCCATAGGTTCACCACCTTCTTACTCTGATTCTGTGATCCTTGTCTTCAAAGAAGGGAATTTTGCTCCCTGCATCCAGTCTGCCAAGCCCTGTTAAGAACAAGTTAATAAAATCTCCCCATAAAATCTTTTAACCATTGGAGAATATAGTCCCAGTCTGCTTCATATCTCCTCATAAGGAGCAGATAAGTAGGCAGATTTTGGAAAGGTGCACAAGTAACAGGGTTGTTGTCATGGAAGACTTCTACTTCCCTTATATTAACTGGCACCTCCTCACCTCCTTCATGCAAAAGGTCAGATGAGGGAGAGTTTGTTGGAATATATAAATTTTAAATTTAGATATACAGTACGGTACAGGTCATTTCTGCCCATGAGTTCATGTCTCGCCCAATTAAAACCCAATTAACCTACACCCCCCCCCCCCCACACCGGTACGTTTTGAAGGGTGAGGGGAAATTGGAGCCTCTGGGGAAAACCACACAGACATGGGGAGAATGTACAAACTCCTTACATCAACATGGGATTCAAACCCCGGTCCCGGTCACTGGCGCTGTAATATCATTGTGCGAACCGCTACACTAAGTGTGCTGTCCATATCTAAGAAGGATCCCTGACACAGTATGTGGCTACCTCGAGTAGAAGAGAAGTCATACTGGATCTAGAAGTGGGTAATGAACCACACACCTCTTGGTGGGTGAGCATTTCGGAAACAGTGACCACAGGTCCCTGAGCTTTAGCGTAGGTATGGACAAGGATAGGAGTGGAGAAAATGGGAAACTGTGGAAGGACTAATTATCATGGATTAGGCAGGAATATGGAAGAGTAAATTGGGAACAGATGTCTTCAGGAAAATGCACAGCAGGAATGTGCGGGATTCAGGATAGGTTTGTCCCAATGAGTCAGGGAAAAGGTTGGAGGGTAAAAGAGCCAGGGTTGACAAGCGAGGTGAGGGAGCTGGTCAGAAGGAAGAAGAAAGCATACATACATTTAAGAAGCAACAGTCAGGAATAATTCATGAGAATTATATGATAACCAGGAGGGATCTTAAAAAATTATTTAGAATGGCTAGAAGGGGTTATTGAGAAGACCTTGGGAAGCAGGATTAAGGAAAACCCAAAAGCTTTCAACAAGTACCCCTCAAGAATGCTGCACAAGTTGATAGGGTGGTTATGAAGGCATGTGGTGTGTTGTAAAAACACAAAAATGCTGGAAGAACTCAGCAAGTCATGCAGTGCCCATAGGAGGTAAAGATATATAACCAATGTTTCAGGCCTGTGCCTGTTTTCAAGCAGGCAGGTGCCCGAATAAAAGGCTGGGGAGGATGGAAGAAGGGGCAGGAGGGGGATTACAGGCCAATGGGCAGCAGGACAAGGATAGGAGCACAGGAGAGGAAAGGTGAGAATTAACTGGGGACAGGTGAGGTTCTGTGAATGCAGAGCTGAAGGAGACAGTGGGAAAGGGGGGAGGGGAGAAAGAGTGAGAGAGAGAGAGAGAGAGAGAGGAAAGGAGACATAGAGATGGAGGAAGGGCAGAACCGGGGCGGGGTGGGGGTGGGGTTTGTGTGGGGTGCTAACAGAAACAGGAAAAGTCAATGTTATCTAGTTTGAAGATGCCCAGTCGGAATATGAAGAGTTTTTCCTCCAATTTGCGGGTGGTCTCAGTGTGGCAGTCCATGAGACCATGTACAGATATGATGGCATGCCAATGGGGCCGGGAATTCAAATGCAGCGGCAGAACAATGGTGATTAATGAAGCGATCTCCCAGTCTGCACCCAGTCTCTCCAATCTAGAGGTAACCACAACAAGACCACCGGATGTAATAGATGTCTCCTATAGATTCATAAGCAAAATGTTGCTTCACTTGGAAGGACTGTTTGGGGTCCCAAATGCTGGTGAAGGAGAAGGTGTGGGCATAAGTGTAGCATTTATTGCAGTCGCAGGGGTAGGTACCAAGGGGGCAATTGTTGGGAAGGGAGGAGTGGATGAAGGAGTCATGGCAGGAACAGTCCCTGCAGAAAGAAGAGAGGGGATGATGTGTCTAGTGGTGGGATCACTTAGTAGATAGTGGAAATGGCAGAGGGATTTATGTTGGATACGTAATTATGGTGTGTTGGCCTTCATTAGTGGTATATACGTTTTGAGAGACAGGATCGACATGTATCAAGAAAGGACAGGATGGTCACGAGATTATAAAGACCTCATGGCCATCTGGGACAAATCACCACCATCCTGAACTTTCATTCCCTCCAATACAAATGTGGAGTGGCTAATGTGAATATCATTTACAAAACACACCAAGATCAATGTGAAAGTACCTCCCATATTTGCTTACTCTTCTGTCATGCAAGGCAAGAGCTGCAGGTTGAATTAAAATGCCACGTGCAAATAACTCTCCAAGTTACATGGGAATATAGAACATAGAACACAGCACAGTATAGGCTCTTCACCCACAGAATCCCCTCCAGCAACTTATCCACCATTGGTGTCTGTAATCCTTGGGTTTTTACTTGGACCCCTTCTGAAATAAAAGAACAACATTGCTCCATCCTCCAGTCTTATGCCACCTAACTTGTGGCTAATGATGGTACAAATATCTGTATCAGGCCATTAGCAATCTCTTCTCTGGCTTCCTGCGGTGTCCAGATTTTTTTGTTAAATTCTAAAAGTGCGCAAAGTTCCTATGTTGTCATGTACATAAATACACAAAATTTGTTATCTTTTACATAGAAACATAGAAGATAGGAGCAGGAGTAGGTCATTTGACCCTTCGAGCCTGCTCCGCCATTCAACGAGATCATGGCTGATCTTAAAGTTCAGTACCCCGTCCCCGCCTTCTCTCCGTAACCTTTAATACCCTTATACTGAAGAAATATATCTAATTCCCTCTTAAATATATTTAATGAACCTGCCTCTACTGCCCTCTGTGGCAATGAATTCCACAGATTCACCACCCACTGGGTAAAGAAATTCCTCCTCATCTCGGTCCTAAATGGTTTGCCTATTATCCTCAAACCATGGCCCCAGGTTCTGGATTTTCCCATCATTGGAAACATCCCATCTGCATCCACTCTGTCCAGTCCTGCCAGAATTTTATATGTCTCTATGAGATCCCCTCTCAATCTTCTAAACTCCAGGGAGTACAATCCCAATTTGCGCAATCTTTCCTCATAAGTCATTCCTGCCATTCCAGGTATCAGCCTGGTGAATCACCTCTGCACTCCCTCCATTGTAAGAACATCCTTCCTTAGATAAGGTGACCAAAACTGCACACAATACTCCAGGTGGGGTCTCACCAAGGCCCTGTACAGCTGCAGTAAGGTATCCTTGTTCCTATACTCAAACCCTCTTGATATGAAGGCCAACATACATTTGCCTTTTTAACCGCCTGCTGTACCTGCATGCTCGCCTTCGGAGACTGGTGTACAAGTACCCCTAGGTCTCTCTGCACTTCCCCATCTCTTAATCTATTGCCATTCAAATAGTAATCTGCCCTCCGGTTTGTATTACCAAAGTGGATAACCTCACATTTATCCACATTGTAGTGCATTTGCCATGTATCTGCCCAGTCCCTCAATTTATCCAAATCACACTGGAGCTTCCTGACCCCCTCTTCCGTGCACACAACCCCTTCAAAGTTTGCTTCAAAGTTCAGATTAATTATCAGAATACATGCATGGCATTACATATAACCCTGAGAATCTTTTTCCTGCAAGCCAGACAGAATTTCTGTTTATTGGTAGTGCAAAAAAAACTGCATTCAAGAAAAGATACATATACAAAAGAGAGAAATGTAAACAAAGAAAGAAATACAAACTCACTCCACTATAGAAGTATAAATATTCAGTAATAAGTAATTAGCAAAGTATGAGTCCTAAATGAGCCTCTGATTGAGTTTGTTGTTGAGGAGTCTAATGGTGCAGGGGTAGAAACTCTTCCTGAACCTGGTGGTGTGAGTCTTGAGACACCTATACCTCTTTCCTGATGGCAGCAGTGAGAACAGAGCATGTGCTGTGTGATGTGGATCTTTGATGATTGCTGCTGCTCTCCGATGACAGTGTTCCATGTAGATTTTTATAATGGTGGGGAGAGTTTTGCCTGTAATGTACTGGGCTGTGTTCACTACTTTTTGCAGGGTTTTCCACTCAGAGGGATTGGTCCTCCCATACCAGTCTGTTATGCTGACGGTCAGCACATTTTCCACTACATATCTGTAGAAAGTTGCCATGGTTTTCGATGTCATACCAGACCTCTGCAAACTTCTGAGAAAGTAGAAGCGCTGACATGCTTTCTGCATGATGAAATTCATGTTTGGGTCCATGAAAGGTCCTCTGAAATAGTGATTCCCAGGAATATAAATTTGGTCACCCTCTCCACTTCGGATTCCCCCAATGATCACTGGATCATACACCTCTGGTTTTCTCCTCCTAAAATCCGCAATTCGTTTCTTGGTTTGGGTAACATTTAGTGTGGAGTTGTTGTTGGTGCACCATTCACCCAAGTTTTCAATCTCCCTCCTGCCTCATCACCCCCTTTTCTACAGCGCACTATGGTGATATCATCAGAAAAGTTATAGATGGTGTTGTCGTCGTGCCGAGCCACACGGTCATACCTTAGAGCAGAGGGCTAAGAATGGAGCCATGTGGTGCTCTGGTACTGATAGAGATTGTGGAGGAGATGTTCTTACCATTGATTGTGATCTGGAGGTGAAGAAATCCAGGATTTAATTACAGTGAGCTATTAGGGCCAAGACACATAGTTTGTTGATCAAGTTTGAGAGGATGGTGGTGTTGAATGCTGAACTGTAGTCAATAAAGAGCATTCTGATGTTTGCATTTTGGCTGCCAAGGGGTTCCAGGGCTTTGTGCAGAACCACTGACAATGAACCTGGCCGTACCCAATGGCATCTGCCATCAACCTGTTGCTGAGGAAGGCAAATTAGAACTTATCCATGTCGCCACTCAAACAGGAGTTGATACGCTTCAAAACTTGATATGCTCTCAAAACACTTCATCGATATGGATGTGAGAGGCACTGTTCAGTACTCATTTAGGCAAGTTACCACAATCTTCTTGAGGCCTGTTTGAAACAAATGGGTACCATGCCCTGTTGGAGTGAGATGTTGAAGATATTCATGAATACATTGGCAAGTTGGTCAGCACGGGTTTTCATTACTCGGCTGGGTTCTCAGTCCAGACCAGATGCTTTTGTTGGATTCACTCTCCTGAAGGCAGTCTGCATGTCATCCTCGTATACTGACAGTAGAGGATCATCAGGAGACATAGGGGTACACAGTGGCTGATTCTTATTCTAGTGGTCAAATCGAGCTTAGAAGATATTGAGTTAATCTGGGAATGAAGCTTTGTTGCCTCCGACTGCACTGTATTTTGTTTTGTAGGAGGTTATGTCATTTAGCCCCTGTCTGGTGTCCTTCGCCGTTTCCATTCTCGTACTGAATCTCCACCAGCTGGGAGATGGATTTTCGTAGGTTGTACCTCCTCCTTGTGATTTAAATGCTTGTGATTATGGCTCTCAGCAGGTTCGTTGTTCACTCAGAGCTTCTGGTCAAGGCACCCAAAGAGGTGGCACTAGCCCGGCGCTGCCATCCATAGGAGAAAGAGAAGCAAAGGAGAGTCCCATCAGTGACATTGAATGTCCACGCATTCGTCCCCTGCGCTCCTGCAACCTCTGCACAGCCTCTTGTCCATTCCAGTGGTGAACCTGAGCATCTAGTTCCAAACCTTCGATATGATTGAGATACAATTTTAATGTTTAAGTTTGACTCTCTCTTCTCCATTACCCCCCACCCCAAATTCTCTACGTTCTGCCCTGTCAGGATATTGTTGGCCCATGCTGAAGATTGCGATTGCTTTCTCTGATATGCTTAATGACGTTAAATTCAAGCGGTCTATGGCCTGCTTGCATTGTATTGCTGGATATGAGAACATTTTTTAAAGGTTCAAAATTTTGATTCTACATATATTTTTTTTAATTTAGTATTAAGATTATCAATTATAATCAAATTCTTCAGTGTCATTTTTGTTAAGTAAATAGTAACTATCCATATTTTTTTCAACCTCACTTGTTTTCTTGTGTACAGGTAAACAGTTTAAGTGCACAGTTTGTGACTACACCGCCGCTCAAAAACCGAACCTTCTTCGGCACATGGAGCAGCACGCTGCCTTCAAGGCAAGAAATGAGTTTTTAGGATAAGGTCTTGAGAGACACAACTCCGTGAAAATCGATCGTCATGTTCATGAGTAATGTCATTGCTCAGGGTGTAGATTCATTTCTAATAGTGGCTCATTGGCAGATTTATTGATGGCTGTCCAAAATATTATGATCAAACATAGACTGTATAATAAGCCTGGATTTTGTTTTTGAAACTTTTATTAATTAATCATGATAAATCATACAGTAAAGATACAAACAAATAAAACATCTTATTTACATGATATTTTTACCCCTTGCAACCTCCCAACCCGCCCAACCCCCCACTAAACTACCCTAAAGGAAAAGGAAGAAAAGAAACAAAGGAAAGAAAGGAGATCAATTAACATAACACTTCAATTATTTGCCATGGTTCGGAGCAACACCATCGATACGACGCGTGGGAAAAAGATTAATAATTCAACCCCATATATTCCAAATATGGGCTCCAGGTTTTAACAAAAAAAAATTATTATTATGTAAATTATATGTTATTTTTTCCAGCGGAATACAAGATCTCATTTCCAAATGCCATCGCTGAATACTCAAATGAGTCTCATTTTTCCAAGTAATTGCCAAACATTTTCTAGCCACAGCTAGAGCCAATCTCAAAAAAGCAATTTGAAATGTATTTAATTTTAACTCCAAGCTCAATTTCTTAATATAACCCAATAAAAACACCAAAGGGTCAAGCTTCTAAAAGTTCCTTAAGTCTACCCCAAAAAGGATTCACCCTCTCACATAACCAAGTAGAATGTAAAAAAGAACCAACTTCCTTATGACATCTGAAACATAAATCAGAAGAGATAAACTTATATCTCCTTAATTTCTCCAGAGTTAAATATAACTGATGAAGAAAATTATAATCTATACCTTACAGTTGCAATTTTAATCATACTATTCTCACACAAGTTCATCCAATCATCCTGAGAAATAGATGGGGACAAATCTTTTTCCTACTTTAATTTAGATTTATAAACATCAGGCTTAAGCATTTTATTCTGTAATAAAGCATGCATCTCGGATATAAATCCTTTCTTACTACCATCAGTAAATAAAATTTCAAATTTGGACCGTCTAGGTAGCCATAACATATGCCCAAAATTATCCAACAATAATGCTTTAACTTGATAGTAAGAAAAAAGAGTATTTCGAGATATTTCATATTTTTCTCATTCTTTGAAACAAAGTAAAATATCCTGCTTTATAACAATCTTCTACCAGTTTAATTCCTTAATAAGCCTGGATTTAAGACACTCTCAGCACCTAGGTAGCGTTGGCCTGGCTTGAACTGAGTGATACTCCCAATGAAAAGAAATGGAGCAAGTCAAAGAAGGCTTGAAGCATTTCCTTTTTCTTTTGGGCACCCGATGACATGCTCGTAAATGTCATGTAATTTGATTCAAATTGGGAGTTCGTTGTCACTTGGGCAATATCTTATTTCCCCAGTGCAGTGCAGAATTAGTTCTGCAAAGGAAGATGCTGGCTCATGCTCTCAACTAAAAGGGTCCAATATACTCAGTCGTGAGATTATTTAATGAAGATGCTATCTTCATTTGTAACCCAAATGGTATCTGTTGGAACAACAGCTCCAATTTACACCCAAGTTTGGAATGTGTAAGATGAAGGCTCTTACAGTGACCCAGATGCGAATCTGGTGCTGTCTGCAAGGAGTTTTTACGATCTCCCCATGACCTGCGTGGGATAACTCCGGGTACCTCCATTTTCTCCCACCCTCCAGGGTTTGAAGGCTAATTGATGTATTTGGGGAGCACTGACTCATGGTCCAGAAGGGCCCGTTACTCTGCTATTATTCTGAATTAAAATCAATTAAATACGTTTGTAGAAATTAGGTTGCATCACAATTAAAAGTGTACTTGTCATGGGACCAAATTTCTATTTTTTGGTTATTTCATATTACAATAGAAATTAATTAAGATGCTTCCCACCATCAATTGTGCATGACAACAATTAAAATGTACTCAATTTCTGAAATGATGCAGTACCTGTTCACTTGCCAGAAGTGCACGGACCAAATTGGTTCCTTTTGCACCAGTCTATGCCCATCTAACAGATCAATTTCTAAGTTAAGAAATTCCATCAGGAAGTCATAGTTCAGTGATGCCAAGGTTAAGATAAAAGATTGGGTAAAAGGAAAAATTGAATAAAATAAAGACTCATAGATTACAAACAGGAACTCAGAAGGAATCAAAATTAAATGTGATTGTACCTGTTTTACAGCAGATGGGTGTGATGTGACTCAATTTCATGAACCTCTCATTTGAAATCGATTGTTGAGGGCAATCAGCTTAATTTAACTTGGAAAAGTCCTCCATATCTTTAGGTTCGGAAGATGGAGTCCATAGGCAAGGTGAACGGCAACAATCTTTTTCCCAGGGCAGAGGAGTCTGAAACTCTAGCGCATAGCAACTACTATGATAGGGAAGAGCTTTGAAGATGACCTGAGGTGTATCTCATAGGGCGGTGGCCTTGTGGGATGTGGGAAGTGGTAGAGGCACAGACAATTGCAATCTTTAAAAGATATTTCGACATGTCTGCATAGAAAGAATTCAAGGAATATGGTCAAGCAGAGGCAAATGAAACTACCCTGTTTAGGCAACTTTGCCAGTAATTTCTTCTTTACTTTCCTACAATGTGCTATCAAACAATTTCTTACCTTGCCTTCCACAAGTGGAAGCATATCTTCCTCAGTCTTGAGGAATTATAAAGAAGAATGCCAGGAGTTATTGCCTTTGCTCTTGCATTAAGTGCTTCTGCCATCTGCTGTGGGTCAGCTCTTGCGATCGTCTGCGTGTTCCAAGTATCCCTGTACCTACCCCTGTTGCTGATATAAATACTTCTGTCATTCTATGTTATTAATAGATATTGCCATTGTTCTAGTTTGTTAAAGTAGATGTTATCTGTTGTTGAACTAATGGCTCCTCCTTCCTATACTGTTGGAGCTTTGCTGCTATCTCTTCCATAGATGCGGAAGTTATTGAGTTCCCATTTGTTGATGCCAATAGCCTTGAAATCCATTAATTAGTGTAAATGTTGCTGCTATCTGGTTCTAAACAGGAAAGTCTGCAGGCGCTGGAATTGTACTGGAATAAACACAAGTTCAGGGGAAACTCAGCAGGTCATGCAGTACCTATAGGAAATAAAGGGTAACCAATGTTCTGGCCTGAGCCGTTACCTACCTGCTCTTTGCTCTTATCTTGACGAATGGCTCAGGCCTGAATAATTAGTTGCTCGTTATTTCCTAAAGGAATGGCCTGCTGAGCTTCTCAGCACTATTGTGTATTCTGCTATTTGGGGCCAATGTGTTTTCTGCTCTACTGCTGAAGTAGTTGTTCTTGCAAGTAACATTTTCCTTGTTTACCTCAGCCTTTCCGATGTGCACTGTGCCACTATTCCTGCAACATGGCTGGATCATTGAAGAGACATTACCACAAGAAACATCCCAATGATGAATATGTCAATGCTGGAACTGGTGTGCTAGCTCAAGAGAACGTGGCACAACAAGGTATCAAGAGTTTGACAAAATGCATGTTGCTTGAAGAAACACTTGCTACTGAAATGCTTTATATGGCAACAATGAATGTTCAACATGCTGAGTCTTCAACCTGATCCATAACTCTATTTCTCTTCCCCCAGTTGGGTCTGACCTGCTGAGTATTTCCAACATTTTCTGTTTTGATTTAGTGTGCCATTGCTTGCTCGCATTTAAGAATTTCTGTTCTGGTTTTCTACTTGTACACTTTCTTGTTGTCTTCCATTTCCTTGTGACATTGATTGAATTTTTCAGTTTCTGTGGGTTAGATTAGATTAGAAATCTACAGCACAGGACTGGCCTTTGGTCCAAACTGTTGTGCTGACCTAATAACCTACTCTGACAGCTGCCTAGACTTTCCTGCGTGACCATCGATTTTTCTCCATCCCATCTACTAATTGCTCTTCCAAGATCCTATTGTACCTGCCTCCACCACCATTGTTAGCAGTGCACTCCATACACCAACCACTCTCTGTAGAAACAATGCACCTCTTTCATCCCCATGGACCTTAAAACTATTCCCCCTTGTGTTAGCTATTTCAGCCCAGGAAAAGAGCCTCGAGCCATCCACATGATCAGTACCTCTCATCATCTTGCACACCATCAGGTCACCTTTCATCCTCTGTCACTCCAAAGAGAAAAGACCGAGTTCACTCAACCTAACCTCATAAGGTATGCTCTCGAAACCAGGCAACATCCTTGTTAATCTCCTCTACACACTCTTGATAGCATCTACATTCTTCGTGTAATGATCTGACCAGAACTGAACACAATATCCAAAGTGGGGTTTAAATAAGGCCTTGTAGAGTTGCAACATTCCCTCATGGCTCTCGAACTAGATGCCATTGTTAATGAAGGTCCACACACTGTATACCTCAAGATCTCTCAGTTTGTTCACATTGCTCAGTCCTCCCATTAACATTGTATTCTGCCTTCAAATTAGACCTGCCAAAATGAACCACTTCTCTCCTTTCTGAGTTAAACTCTATCTCCCACTTCTCACCCCAGTTCTGCATTCTATCAATCTCCTTCTGTAACCTCTGGCAACCCTCCAGTCTATCCACAACATTACCAATCTTTGTGTCATCTGCAAACTTACTAACCTACCCTTCCACCTCCTTATCCAGGCATTTATTAAAATCACGACGGTGTGGAACACTACTGGTCACCAATCTGCATGCAGAATACAAACCATTTGCAACCTCTCTTTGGACAAGCCAATTCTGTATCTACAAAGCAAGGCTTCCTTGGATGCTATGGCTCCTTACGTTCTGAATGGTTAACCTTATCAATTGGCTTATTGAAATTCATATACTCTACATCTACCACTCCACCTGCATCCATGTGCTTTATTACATCGTCACAGAATTCAATTAAATCCTTGAGACATGATCCTCCCCTGACAAAACCATGCTGACTATCCCTTATAAGATTAAGCATCTAACTGCTTGTAAATCCTGTCTCACACAATCTTCTCCAACATCTTGCTTTCCACTGAAGTAGGACTCACTGGTCTATAATTTTCCTGGATTATCTCTAATCCCTTTCTTGAACAGAGAAACAACATTTGCAACCATCCAATCCTCCAGATTTTCTTCTGTCCCTAGTAACGATGCAAAGATCATACCCAATCTCCTATAGTAGCCCTTGGGTAAATCTCATCTGTTCCTGGTGACTTATTGAACCTCATGTTTTTCAAACACTCCAACACATTCTCTTTCTTACTGTCAATATGCTCTGCTTTAAGTCATTCTCACAATTGCCAAAGTGATTTTGTCTGGTGAATGGTGAAGCAAAGTGCTCTTTAAGGCTCTCCATTACCTTGTGTGGCTTCAGGCACTCGTTTGCTCTATTCACCCTTGATCGGTCCTACTCTCACACGATTCATCCTCTTGTTTGTCACATTCTTGTAGAATGCCTTAGGATTTTCCTGAATTCTGCTTGCCAAAGCCTTCAAGTTCTCCCAAGTCCTTTCTCAAGCTCTTTCCTGACAATCTTCTCATTTTCTAGAGCTCTACCAGTTCCTATTTTCTTAAGACCATAAGAGCAAAAGTAGGATATTCAGCCTATCAAATCTGCCCCATTTAATCATGAGCTAATCCATTTTCCATAGCCCCAATGCCTGGCATTCTCCTGGTTAATCAAAAACCTATCAATCTCTGCCTTAAATACACCAATGACCTGACCTCCACAACCACCTATGGCAACAAATTCCACAGATTTACTACCATCTGGTAGAAGAAATTCTACACATTTCTTTTCTAGGTGAACGTCCTTCTGTCCTGAAATTGTGTCCTTTTGTTGTAAACTCTCCCCCGTGGAAAATAACCTTGGTACATCTACTCTTAAACCTCTTATAAGCTTTTCTTCTTAGCTCTATTTTCTATATCCTTTGTACTCCATGGTTCTTTCACTTTACCATCCTTTTCCTGCCTCAAACTGAATATACTTGTGCAGAGTGCCAAGCAAATGTTAGAACAATAGAAGCCCCTTCGGCCCTTCTCATCTGTGCTGAACATTTTTTTGCCTAGTCCCACTGAACATTTTTTTGCCTAGTCCCACTGACCTGCACCCAGTCCATATCCCTTCATGTCCTCCCATCCACGTACCTGCCCAAATTCTTCTTAAATGTTAAAATTGAGCCAGCATTCACCACATCAGCTGCCAGCTCATTTTACACTCCCATAACTCTCTTTGTGAAGAAGTTCCCCCTAAACTTACCCTTAAACTTTTCCCCTTTCACTCTTAACCCATGTCCTCTGGTTTGTATCTCACCTACCCTCAGTGGAAAAAGTCTATCTACATTTACTCTGTCTATCCCCCTTATAATTTTAAATACCTCTGTCACAACTCACCAGAGGCTTAGTCATACCAACTCGGGAGGTTTCAAGTGACATCATGAGGTCACAATATGATGATGTCATTTGGAACGTGTGGGGTTTTAAAAAGCTGCGCGTGACTGTTTGAGTGAACAACTTTTACTGAACTTCGACTCAACTATGTCTGATCATTTTCTCACTGTTCACTTTGCACTGAAACAGTTGTTACATTGATGACCCCAACGGGCCCAAACTGATTTTGGATCCAACATGGACAATGCAGCAGTTTCGCTCAAACTGTCTGTCTGTTGGGCCACTCAACCTGAAGTTTGGTTCAGGCAGGCTGAGACCCAGTTCCACATTTGTAAGATAGAAGTGGACACCACTAAGTACCATCATGTGGAAAGTGCCCTCGACCAGGACACAGCCAGTCGAGTAGTGGATTTCCTTCAGGACCCACCAGGTCTCGGCAAGTACGAAGCCCTAAAAGCCCTCTTTCTTCTGATTTACGGTCTTCCATATCGATGGCCTGGGGGACCACACCACTTCAGAGTTCATGAACAACATGTTGAAACTGACAGATGGCCATAGGCCTGGCTTGCTCTTCAAGCAGTTGTTGTTAGAGAAATGCCAGAAGATATCTGTCTCATGTTGGCTGATGAGGACTTTGATAACCCTCCAACAGTGGCTGCCCTTACAGACATTCTGTGGTGTGCAAAACAGCAAGGTACAAGGCCCACAGAAATTAGTGCTACGTCACACCCAAAGGCCCAGGTTCCATGAATACCGGCGACAAGGGTGCACGTTCTCCTGGACAAGCATGACTCCGTGACAACTACCTGGAGTGTTTACCATTAACACTGGGGTTCTGGAGCTCACCGCTGCTGACCCCTTTGCACTTTTCTAATGGCTATGGTGGCTGACCACCGGGTGGGATGAACTCTCCCAGTGCAAATTTCTAGTCGACACAAGTGTGGAGGTAAGTGGCCTTACTCCTTTGGGC
Source organism: Narcine bancroftii (assembly GCF_036971445.1). NCBI lineage: Eukaryota > Metazoa > Chordata > Chondrichthyes > Torpediniformes > Narcinidae > Narcine > Narcine bancroftii. The sequence continues at coordinate 341,786,870 of NC_091470.1, read as the reverse complement.
TTTGACACCCGTACCAAGAGCACGGGTCCAGCACTCACTGCATTGAATAACAGTTCAATTTGTACGTACGGCACACAGACTATACCCATGAAATTTGCCGACAATAAGTTCACATGGAAGTTCATTCTTGCGGCTGTGTCCCAGCAGTTGCTGGGTGCTGACTTCCTCAGAGCCCACTCGCTCATAGTGCCCCTCTCCTGTGCGATGTTTCCATAGGTCAGCCTTGCTTTATCAACCTGCTGCGTGGAAATTTAAAAAAAAAACAAAAAAAACCCTGCTGCGTGGAGACATTGGATTTTTGATGCCATTCATGGACTGTCCCACCCCTCAATTCGAGTGACGAGAAGTTTGTGTGGCCTGGACTCAAAAAGCAAAGATGTGCATGGGCTGCCAATCTGCAAAAGAGCAAAGGCACGTGAAGGTTCCACTTCAACCTTTCCAGCCACTGCAGCATAGACTTGACCACATGAATGTCAACATTGTAGGCCCACTGCTGGTGTCACGAGGGTCTAGGTACTTGTTAACGGTCATCGACAGATTCACTAGGTGGCCGGAGGCGGTTGCTATGACGGACTCATCAACTGATTGTCGCGCCAGAGCTTTTATTTCTGCCTGGGTATCTCAGTTCGGCCTACCCACACGTCACCTCTGAAAGAGGCCCACAGTTCATCTCCACACCCTGGAACTTTTGTCACGACTGCTGGGAATGCAGCTCCACCACATGTCAGCCTACCACTCGCAGCCAAATGGCCTGGTGGAGCAGCGTTAAAAGTATTTTTATTACTTCAAAGCTTGTTTTATTCTCAGATATTTTATATGTGTTCTTGAAAGTAAATGATCATTGAAGTCGGGGAGCACAGAACTGGCTAATGACATTTTGGACTTTCAGAGTCAGCCAGCTATTAGTTTTTTTTTGATCTTACATTAAAATTTTACAATTATAGTTGATGTATCTTGCATAGCTGTTCGGTTGCACCATTTAGAATGTTGGTGCATCTGTGCATTATACTTATTTATTCACATTGAACATTTTTTTTAGAATAATACCCTTCTCTCATTAATAAGGTGGTGTGAAGTGCCCTGTCTGCAGTTTTGTGTACGGAACCAAATGGGAGCTGAACAGACATCTGAAAAACAAGCATGGACTGAAGATTGTGGGGAGCATAGACGGAGAAGGCACTGAGCAGGTACTTTCATACCCAAATTCTGAAGATGCTACATCTTTCTAGGATCTAACTTTTGGGCTTGATTGATTTTGTTCTTTGTCAATGCTGAATCCACCCGCAAATTGGAGGAACAATACCCAATGAATCTTTTGGGCATTCTTCAACCAGATGACATTAATATCAGTTTCCATTTGGCTCCTCCCATCTCTTTCTCTTCCCATATCTCTCTGTCACCTTTCCTCCAGCTCTCACCCTCTTCCCTCTCCATTCAAAGAGTTAGTTATCCCCTCTGCCTATCACTTCCCAGATTTTATTCTTATTCTCCTGCTCTCCCACCCGTCCACTACGACCTTTTGCCTGTGGACCTATGCACCTCCCCTCACCATTTTATTCAGGAGCTTGCCTGCTCTTTGCTCATACCTTGATGAAGGGCTCAGGCCTGAAACGTTGGTAAGGTATCCTTTCCATAAAGAAAGCTGCATGACGAGTTTCTCCAGCACTTTTGTATATTAAATTATTTTATCTATTTCCTTATTATTGGATTTGGTGCTGCTTGGAAAGGCAGCTTCTTGAAGAACTGTACTTTTGGAAAAGGCATTCCCATTGTGATGTTGTGAGGGAATTTCTAAGATTCAATGCAAAGAGCAATGTATCTCTAAGTCAGATGATATGTCACTGGAAGGGGAGTCTCCAGGTACTGGCATTTCTTTACTCCTGAACCCATCGTTCATCTTAGTGTTGGAAATTGTGGGTTTGGGAGGTGCTTTGTGAATAACTGCAATACAATTTTAAATGGTGCATACTAAATCCACTCTGCATTGGCAGTAGAGGAAGAAGAATATCCCACTTATGTACATGCTCCACCATTTAATAAGGTTGAGACATTTACCGTTGCATGATTTTCCTGAATTAAACCCGTCCTTGGATTCCTTTACTATTCACATATTGTCCAACCCCTGCCTTGTATACACTCATCAATTAAGCATCCATCGGCATCTTGGTAGAAAATTCCAAAATTTCCCTACCCTCTGTGTGAAATTCTTCCCATTTTAGTTCATGTTTATTGTCACATACAGCATAGAACATTACAGCACAGTACAGGCCCTTTGGCCCTCAATGCTGTGCCGACCTATATATTCCTAACGAAAAAAATACTAAACCATTCCTACCTCATAACCCTCTATTTTTCTTTCGTCCACGTGCCTGTCTAAGAGCCTCTTAAATGCCCCCAATAATTCACCCTCCACCACCACCCCTGACAAGGCATTCCAGGTACCACAACTCTCTGTGTAAAAAAAACTTCACCCCGATATCTCCGCTAAACTTTCCTCCCTTGACTTTTTTATTATTTTATTTAATATAAAACCACTAGCAAACATATAACTGTATTTCAAACTTAATCCAAGTACATGTGGTATTTTATAAAAAAGAAAGTAAAGAAACACAAAAGAAAAAAGAACCTCCTATAAAGCCCCTCCCCTACAAATTAAAAAAAATGGAAGAAAAAGAAGAGGGACAGTTTCCTCCCTTGACTTGTAGAGGTTCCCTCGTGTTTCCTATTCCTGCCCTGGGAAAAAGGCGCTGACTGCTCACCTTTTCTATGGCTCTTAGAATCTTGTAGACCTCTATTAAATCTTCTCTCATCCTTCTTTGCTCCATAGAGAAAAGTCCCAGCATTGCTAACCTTGCCTCATAAGGCTTGTATTCCAATTCAGGCAACATCCTGGTATATCTCCTCTGCACCCTCTCCATAGCTTCCACATCCTTCCTGTAATGAGATGACCAGAACTGTAGAGTTGCAACATGAGCTTTCAACTCTTGAACTCAATCCCCCTATTAATGAAGCCCAGCATCCCAGATGCTTTCTTAACTATACTATCAACCTGCACAACAACCTTGAGAGATGTATGGATTTGGACCCCCAAGATCCCTCTATTCCTTCACACTGTTATGTATCCTAACCCTATAGTCAGACTTCTGGTTTGGCCTTCTAAAATGCATCTCCTCACACGTATCCAGATTGAACTGCATCAGCCATTTTTCCGCCCAACTCTGCATCCTATCTATATCCTTTTGTAACTTATAACAACCTTCAATACTATTTACAACTCCTCTAACCTTTGTATCATCTGAAGACTTACTGACCCATCCATCCACTTCTACATCAAGGTCATTTATAAAAATTACAAAGAGCAGGGGACCCTGAACAGATGCCTGCAGAACTCCACTAGTCACTGACCTCCAGGAAGAATACTTTCCATCCTTTACTACTCTCCTCTTTCTACAAGCAAACCAAATTCTGAATCCACACAGCCAAGATTCCATGGATCCCTTGCCTCATGACTTTCTGAATGAGTCTCTCATGGGGAACCTTGTCAAATACCATACTAAAATCTATATCAACCACATTTACTGTCCTACCTTCATCAATTTCTTTTGTTGCCTCCTCAAAAATCTCAAATAGGCTCTTGAGGCATGACCCCTTCAGAAAGCCATACTGATTTTCCTTGAGTAGACTACTTTTTCAAATGCTCATCAATCCTAACCTTAGCAATCCTCTCCAATAGTTTGCACACTTCCGACATAAGACTCACCAGTCTATAATTCCCAGGATTCTCCCTATTACCTTTTTAAACAATGGGACCACATTTACCATTCTCCAATCCTCTGGCACTTCCCCTGTGACCAAGGAGGACTCAAAGATCATAGCTACTGCTCCAGCAATCTCTTCCCTCACTTCCCACTGCAACCTGGGGTATATCGCGACCGGCCCCGGGGATTTATGAATCTTTTTTATTTTTATTTTTATTTTTCACACCATAAATCACATTAGCCATGATATACACTTTTTCTTTTTCACACATATACAGTGACTTTTTCTCCTCCCCCCCTCCTCCTCCCAAGCCCCCCCCTCCCCCCACCCCCCCATCTCATCCATTTTAGGTATACAATCTAGGTTGCATTAAACCAGTCAGACAATGTTGTCATTCAACAAAAATACACCAGAAATTCTACTGAGTCCATTCTTTTCTTTCCTTCTCCTTCCATCAACTTAGGTAATGTTTGTCCCCGGTAGGTTTTCGCTATTGTATTTAATGTAAGGCTCCCATATTTGTTCGATTATTTCAATATTATTACTTAAACTATATGTTATTTTTTCTAATGGAATACATTTATTCATTTCTATATACCATTGTTGTATTTTCAAATTATCTTCCAATTTCCAGGTTGACATAATACATTTTTTTGCTACGGCTAGGGCTATCTTAACAAATCTTTTTTGTGCATCCTCCAAATCAATTCCAAATTCTTTGTTTTTTATGTTACTTAGGAGAAAGATCTCTGGATTCTTTGGTATATTGTTTTCTGTTATTTTATTTAATATCTGATTGAGATCATCCCAAAATTTTTCTACTCTCTCACATGTCCAGATTGCATGAATTGTTGTTCCCCTTTCTTTTTTACATCGAAAACATCTATCAGATACTGTTGGGTCCCATTTATTTAACTTTTGAGGTGTAATGTATAGTCTGTGTAACCAATTATATTGTATCATACGTAGCCTCGTATTTATTGTATTTCTCATCATTCCAGAACATAATTTCTCCCATGTTTCCTTTTTTATCTTTATATTTAAATCTTGTTCCCATTTTTGTTTAGTTTTACCATTTGTTTCCTCATTCTCCTTTTCTTGCAGTTTAATATTCTTTCTTTGGCTTGGCTTCGCGGACGAAGATTTATGGAGGGGGTAAAAAAGTCCACGTCAGCTGCAGGCTCGTTTGTGGCTGACAAGTCCGATGCGGGACAGGCAGACACGATTGCAGCGGTTGCAAGGGAAAATTGGTTGGTTGGGGTTGGGTGTTGGGTTTTTCCTCCTTTGCCTTTTGTCAGTGAGGTGGGCTCTGCGGTCTTCTTCAAAGGAGGCTGCTGCCCGCCAAACTGTGAGGCGCCAAGATGCACGGTTTGAGGCGTTATCAGCCCACTGGCGGTGGTCAATGTGGCAGGCACCAAGAGATTTCTTTAGGCAGTCCTTGTACCTTTTCTTTGGTGCACCTCTGTCACGGTGGCCAGTGGAGAGCTCGCCATATAATACGATCTTGGGAAGGCGATGGTCCTCCATTCTGGAGACGTGACCCATCCAGCGCAGCTGGATCTTCAGCAGCGTGGACTCGATGCTGTCGACCTCACCATCTCGAGTACCTCGACGTTAGGGGTGTGAGCGCTCCAATGGATGTTGAGGATGGAGCGGAGACAACGCTGGTGGAAGCGTTCTAGGAGCCGTAGGTGGTGCCGGTAGAGGACCCATGATTCGGAGCCGAACAGGAGTGTGGGTATGACAACGGCTCTGTATACGCTTATCTTTGTGAGGTTTTTCAGTTGGTTGTTTTTCCAGACTCTTTTGTGTAGTCTTCCAAAGGCGCTATTTGCCTTGGCGAGTCTGTTGTCTATCTCATTGTCGATCCTTGCATCTGATGAAATGGTGCAGCCGAGATAGGTAAACTGGTTGACCGTTTTGAGTTTTGTGTGCCCGATGGAGATGTGGGGGGGCTGGTAGTCATGGTGGGGAGCTGGCTGATGGAGGACCTCAGTTTTCTTCAGGCTGACTTCCAGGCCAAACATTTTGGCAGTTTCCGCAAAGCAGGACGTCAAGCTCTGAAGAGCTGGCTCTGAATGGGCAACTAAAGCGGCATCATCTGCAAAGAGTAGTTCACGGACAAGTTTCTCTTGTGTCTTGGTGTGAGCTTGCAGGCGCCTCAGATTGAAGAGACTGCCATCCGTGCGGTACCGGATGTAAACAGCGTCTTCATTGTTGGGGTCTTTCATGGCTTGGTTCAGCATCATGCTGAAGAAGATTGAAAAGAGGGTTGGTGCGAGAACACAGCCTTGCTTCACGCCATTGTTAATGGAGAAGGGTTCAGAGAGCTCATTGCTGTATCTGACCCGACCTTGTTGGTTTTCGTGCAGTTGGATAATCATGTTGAGGAACTTTGGGGGACATCCGATGCGCTCTAGTATTTGCCAAAGCCCTTTCCTGCTCACGGTGTCGAAGACTTTGGTGAGGTCAACAAAGGTGATGTAGAGTCCTTTGTTTTGTTCTCTACACTTTTCTTGGAGGTGTCTGAGGGCAAAGACCATGTCAGTGGTTCCTCTGTTAGCGCGAAAGCCGCACTGTGATTCTGGGAGAATATTCTCAGCGACACTAGGTATTATTCTATTTAGTAGAATCCTAGCGAAGATTTTGCCTGCAATGGAGAGCAACGTGATTCCCCTGTAGTTTGAGCATATTTGTTATAGGGATTTATGAATCTTAATGTTTTTAAGAAGATCGAGCACTTCCTCTTCCTTAATCACAACATTGTCCAGCACACAAGCCTGTTCTATTCTGACCCTGATCAAGATAATTTTCTCTGGTGAATACTGAAGAAAAGTATTCATTTAGGACCTCCCCAACCTCCTCCGCCTCCAGGCACATGTTATCTCCTTTATTATTATGTGGTCCCACCTTCATTCTTGTCATCCTTCTGTTCTTCATATATGAATAGAATGCCTTGGGGTTCTCCTTAATCCTACTTGCCAAGGCCTTCTCATGCCCCCTTTGAGGTCTCCTAAGTCCTTTCTTAAATTCCTTCCTGGCTACCACTAGCAAACATATAACAGTATTTCAAACTTAATCCAAGTACATGTGGTATTTTATAAAAAAGAAAGTAAAGAAACACAAAAGAAAAAAAACCTCCTATAAAGCCCCTCCCCACTTGACCACTTCCTGTTTCCTGCATCCTAAATCTAATGTATGCTTCCTTCTTCCTCTTAACTAGCTGCCTCACCTGATTTGTCAGCCACAGTTCCCTGTTCTCTTCATCTTTTCCCTGTTTCAGTGGGAAAAACCTATCCTGAACCCAGCGCAATTGGTCCCTTACCACCCATCCTATTCCTTTTAAAACCCCTAAACCCCGGTAGCTGTATCAGTCTTTCTGCCAGTCAAGTCTCTTTAATGGCCGCATACTGATCCATGCTCTAAGTTCATGCGATATTTATTGAAGATCAAGCTGTAATATTTATTTATATCATATTCATTTGTGAAATAACTTTAAAACAATGCTCCTGCATAGAAAGATCTGGAAAAAATACAAGATGAACAGAAAAATTATTGCAATGATTCTAACAATTGGTTCCTTATGGCCTGGAATTTTATTTATAGCTGCCACATTTGATGGTTTCCTTCATTCAGTCATTGCTATTGCATGAGAGTAAGTTTGAAACTATAATTTTGCATGAGTTAAGTTACTGATATGAACACTGTACAAGATTGACTAAAATTGTGATTAGAAACATCTGACTGAAGCAATAAAGGTATTTATTCCCCAAGGTTAGAAGTGCAAGAGATATATAATCAGGTAGAGTCGTTAATTTGATGGTGCTTAATGCTCACAGCAAGAGCTGAAATTTGTTTTTCATGGACCTATTCAACAATAATTGGAAGTGGAAATTGGTGTTGGAAATTATTAAATATATGGTGGGAAGCTAGCACTGTTAAATGTAGTGATTTTTTTGGAACAATATAGTGTAATCTAGCCTCATTCTGAGGATTATTGTGCATATGTTGTGTCAGAAGGAAAAAGTTCGGTGGGTTCAAAGAATAGCAGAACCATGGGGTCTACCCCTAAGATGGCGGAACCTCTGATTGGCAGCAGCCCTGAAGGTTTACAGACTCCAGGGGAGCGGAGCACTGGAACAGGGGACCATAAAACAGGGAGGTCATCACCTGTATGAGAAGGAGAAGCAGAGGAGGTGACCCATGGGACAGTGACTACGGTGGTGGGACCGTGGCAGCGGACCAGGGAGGGGGGGGGGGTCTGCAGCTCAATAGACCAATGCAAGTGGCGGACTGCCGGCAACACGAGGTGAGGAACCCGCAGGGGCTGCGGGCTGCTGGAGATTACTGTTGGGAGACTTGCCCTGGGCTGCAGACTGCTGGAGACTGGCTTGAATCTGGCTGAAGGGGTACCAGTTATTGGAACTGGGATGCAAGAGGGTGCTGAAAGCGCTGAAGGGATCCTGACCGTGTCGGAGGTTCAGATCTGGAGCTCAGGTTGCCAATGGTTTGGACTGGACTCTATGTGGCTGTGGAGGCTGTGGAAGCACTGGAGAGAAATCTGCGGACACTCAGTGACTTTGGGGGTCTCTCTTTTGCTTCTCTTTCTCTGACTGTAAGAGGCACTTAAGACAATTTCTGCGAATGGCGAATCAGTCTATCATTGCAGGCGAAAGCAATTTCATGTAATATGACGCTGTTTTATTACAATGACAGTAAACTGAATCTTGAATCTTGAAGGTTGAAGGCTGGATGCACAGGTAAGGGATCTCACAAGGATAACACACGCAAGTATTCTCAATCTCACAACACAGTAACCAGTCACTACCAATACCAGCAACTGTTTACTCAGACTTGTCACAACCAAGGACTACAATACACTACGCACCGTTCCTTCTCTAACATGGGCATGGCTCAGATGCTATAGACAACTACAACAGTATATAACAGCTCTGATCTCCATGTAGTGCACACCTTGCCAGCAACTCCTCCAGGATTTGTCTCTGGGCCGAAGAGCAAAAGAGACTGAGCTACGGCTTGTGGTGGGCTTTACAGTACAGTAAGGTGGACGGTCCGGCCCAGATAATCACTGGGTAATAAAAGGGGCCATTAGTCAGGTGTGCACTAATGGATGGGCAGAGTCCAACATTGATTGGCAGATGATACAACTTCCGTCGAGGTTCCAGGCGGAAGGGCCACATGACCCTCCACAAAACAATCGACAATATGTGACTATTATGTATTGTGTCTTTAGAAATGCTTTTTTGTCTCATTGTATTTGTACAGTCAGATGATAATGAAGAAGAGCTGACAAACCTTTCATACTCGGCTCCTCTTCCTTAAACTGCAGGGGATGTTAACACTGAGTAGGAAAACAAATATGTGATGTTCACTGACTAATAATCACAATTTTAATTGAATAATAGCAGGTTCATGAAGATCCTGCAGAGCAGTCTCAAGCACAGTACTTTCACATAGCGGAGAGTGAAGAGGATGTCCAAGGTGCCCAAGCAGCTGTGGCTGCTCTTCAGGACTTGCGGTACAATACAGAGAATGGTGAGTAAAGCCGTGGAACTTAGGAAGCAAGATAATGTAAGTGTAACTATCTAGAAGCATGTGATTAAAGTTGCCTGCTGATTTGGAGTATTTTATTCTTCTTTTCTTCTTTGGCTTGGCTTCGCGGACGAAGATTTATGGAGGGGTAATGTCCACGTCAGCTGCAGGCTCGTTTGTGGCTGACAAGTCCGATGCGGGACAGGCAGACACAGTTGCAGCAGTTGCAGGGGAAAATTGGTTGGTTGGGGTTGGGTGTTGGGTTTTTCCTTCTTTGTCTTTTGTCAGTGAGGTGGGCTCTGCGGTCTTCTTCAAAGGAGGTTGCTGCCCGCCGAACTGTGAGGCGCCAAGATGCACGGTTTGAGGCGATATCAGCCCACTGGTGGTGGTCAATGTGGCAGGCACCAAGAGCTTTCTTTAGGCAGTCCTTGTACCTCTTCTTTGGTGCACCTTTGTCTCGGTGGCCAGTGGAGAGCTCACCATATAACACGATTTTGGGAAGGCGATGGTCCTCCATTCTGGAGACGTGACCTACCCAGCGCAGTTTGATCTTCAGCACCGTGGATTCGATGCTCTCGGCCTCTGCCATCTCGAGTACTTCGATGTTGGAGATGAAGTCGCTCCAATGAATGTTGAGGATGGAGCGGAGACAACGCTGGTGGAAGCGTTCTAGGAGCCGTAGGTCATGCCGCTAAAGGACACATGATTCAGAGCCGAACAGGAGTGTGAGTATGACAACGGCTTTGTATACGCTAATCTTTGTGAGGTTTTTCAGTTGGTTGTTTTTCCAGACTCTTTTGTGTAATCTTCCAAAGGCGCTATTTGCCTTGGCGAGTCTGTTGTCTATCTCGTTGTCAATCCTTGCATCCGATGAAATGGTGCAGCCAAGATAGGTAAACTGGTTGACCGTTTTGAGTTTTTTGTGCCCGATAGAGATGTGGGGGGGCTGGTAGTCATGGTGGGGAGCTGGCTGATGGAGGACCTCAGTTTTCTTCAGGCTGACTTCCAGGCCAAACATTTTGGCAGTTTCCGCAAAACATTTATTAACATCTGGGTAACGCATCTCGTACATTTTATATTAATTTGGTAATGTGCAAGGATTCATGTCACAATCAGAGGGCTTTGAAAATGTAGAAATAGCCAACATATGTTAAAGCTGGATTGAAATCTATCATTTGCATCAAAGGTACCAACACAGTGATAACAGGCAGGCTCAAGTAATTTCTGCCATTGCTTACTGAGCAGCAACCTCACCACATAGCTGCAAAGCCACATTTATAACTTCCTCCAGAGATAATATTAATGTATTTTAACTGGCTTGTTGACTTGGAGTATGAGCATTTCTTTAAGATTGAAGCGAAGATGGAGGAGTCACGTGATGGAGTAGTGGGCGGTAGGAGAATACCAGCCCTCTCCAGAAAAGAAGAAATAAAGTGAAGAAAACACAAAGTTCAAGAAACACAAAACACAACAAATAAAAGATAAAGTTGTGGACAAAAGAAAGAAAATGGCACCCAAAAAGGAAAAAGTAAAAACAACGGGAATAAAAGAAGAAAAGACGCCAGAAGAGAAAGGAGAAGGACTTACCTGCATGAAGAAACAGAGAGCCGTCGTGGAAAAAAGATCCCGCTCCCCAAGGTTGGTGACGACCTCGCAGAATCGCGACCTCCCGACCGCTGGACTGCAAAAATGGCTCTCTGAGCCAAACAGAAGTGCGCAATGTGCACACTAAGGAAAAATAAAACACCGACGGGAGGGGGGCCCTGCTGAGGAGCAAACTAACACAGCGCGACCAGCTGAGAGATGCCTGACATCAGGGCTCTCAGCTGGAAGAAGAGGAAAGCGACAGGAAAGGGAGTGATAGGAAAGAAGAACAGCAACAGAACGCCCAACAGATAACTAGCCCAGAAGAAGAGGACCAACAGCAAGAAGCCATGCAAAAAAAACACCCAGCAAAGTGAGACAAGCAGCTCAACAAGAATGTCAGAAGAGACATAAATACAAGGAAGAGAAGTAAAAGACACAAACACAGATGCAGACACGGAAGAAGAAGACCAAGCTCTGCACAGAGGAATAGAAGGTAAAATAGATGAACAGTATATAGATTTTAAAAAGTTTCAAAAACAAATGAGAGCATTAAAAGAATGGTTGACATTAGAATTTAGTGAAATTAAAAGAAAAATGAAAAGTACAGAAGAAAAAGTGAGTAGAATAGAGCTGGTCATAACAGAAATAGGGAAAAGATTAGAAAATGTGGAAGAACGAGAAATGGCTGTAGAAATGGAAGTGAATGACTTAAGAAGAAAATTGGAAGAAAGTGACAAAAAAGTTAAAGAGTCACAAGAGTTGTTAGCTCAGAAGATTGATAAGATGGAAAATTATAGTAGGCGAAACAACATAAAGATAGTGGGCCTAAAGGAAGATGAAGAAGGCACAGATATTAAGGAATTTATAAAAGAATGGATCCCAAAGTTTCTGGAATGACAGAATTTCAGGAAGGAATGGAAATGGAAAGGGCACACCGAACACTAGCCCCGAAACCACAGACACAACAAAAATCAAGATCCGTTTTAGTAAAATTTCAGAGATACACGACAAGGGAAAATAGACTGGAGAGGGAAAGGAATAAAATTAGAGAAGACAAAAAGAACCATTGGAATACAAGGGTCAAAAAATATTTTTTTTACCCAGACACAAATTTTGAACTCCTAAAGAAGAGGAAGGAGTTTAACATAGCAACATCGATCTGATGGAAAAAAGGCTATAAATTTATGTTAAGACATCCAGCTGTGCTTAAAATAGTTATCCCGGGGGAGCAAAACAGACTGTTCTCGGATCCGGAGAAAGCACGAGAATTTGCAGAACTCCTGCAGGACAGAAGGAGAGATGAAGAAATGTAACAAGAATGAAGAACGACGACAAACTACATATAAAGATGTAAAAATAATGTATAAGTAAGAATTAAAGAAAAGGTAAGAAAGGAAGTAAGGGGGGAAAAAAGAGGATGTGCTTTGTTATGTGTGAAGATAAAAGTCTTTTCTGGAGGGGGTTGGGTGGGAGAAAATAACAGTCACTGCGAAATCAGTTGACGCTTGCGAGCGGGTTCTCAATCCAAATGGAGAGGGGAGTTATGGTTGCCCTGCAAGGGACAAGGGGCGACTCAGAGCGGGAAGGGGGAACGCTTGTGGTTAAAGGAATTTTAGATGTGGGAGTTGTTAAAGTATTTTATATTTTAGAAGTGTTGTCATACATTGAGTTCAAAAAGGGAAAACTGATGTATAATGTCAACTTGTAATCAGAAGAGAGCCTGACAGTACAACAATGGTACATGGAAATGAATAAATGTATTCCATTGGAAAAAATAACATATAATTTTAAAAATAAAGTCACATTATTTGAACAAATTTGGGAACCGTACATGGAACACAACAGAGAGGGCCTACCGTGGACCTTCCCCCCCCTAAAATGATAGAATGAGAAGAAGACGAAATGACCTGATCCAGTGTGTAAAAGTAGATGACACAATTTTCTTGTTTATTTTCATTGTGTGATGACATTGTTTAATGGGTTTATTATATTGTATATGTTGAACTTTTAATGGTTTAGAGGGGGTTGGGAAGGAGGGAGGGAAGGGAGGGGGGAAAAAAGGGGAGAAAATGCCACTGTGTATATTCAAGAGGGAAATGTTTGTGTATATTTTGATTAATTTGGTTCATAGTGTGAAAATTTTTTATTTTAATTTAAAAAAGGGAGAACTGAGAGATGAAAATGGGGAAAAGGTGAAAGGTGGTGGTGAGGAAGCGGAAATGAGGTGTAAACAGAATATGAAATGGCCATGTTGAACTATATGACTATAAATATTAATGGAATACATAACCAAATTAAAAGAAAAAGGCTATTAAATTTCCTGAAAAAAGAAAAAATAGGCATAGCATTTGTGCAGGAAACACATCTAACTGAAGTGGAACATAATAAATTAAGGAGAGACTGGGTAGGGCACGTAACGGCAGCATCATATTATTCAAAAGCCAGAGGTGTAGCTATATTAATCAATAAAAATATACCAATCAAAATAGAGGAGGAAATAATAGATCCAGCAGGGAGATACGTAATGATATATTCAGAATTCTGGAATTTGATCAATATATATGCACCTAATGAAGAGGATCAAAAGTTTATGCAAGATATTTTTTTAAAGATTGCAGATACGCAGGGGAATATATTGATAGGAAGGGATTTTAACCTTAATTTGGATAAAACTGGACAAAAGACTAGTAAAAAGAATAAAGTGGCCAAATTTATGGTTAAATCAATGCAGAAAATACAACTTATGGATATATAGAGGAGGCAGCACCCAAGGGAGAAGGAATATTCACATTATTCAAGTAGGCATAAACCATACTCATGGATTGATATGTTTTTGTTGTCAGCCCATATTCAAGGGAGAGTTAGGAAAACTGAATATAAAGCTAGATTGTTATCTGATAACTCACCCTTGTTATTAGCAATAGAACTGGAGGACATCCCACCAAGAACATATAGATGGAGATTAAACTCCATGCTACTTAAAAGACAGGAATTTAGAGAATTTATTGAACGCCAAATTAAAATCTATTTTGAAATAAATATGGAATCAGTGAAAGACAAATTTATATTATGGGATGCAATGAAAGCCTTCATTAGAGGGCAGATAATAAGTTATGTAACTAAGATGAAAAAGGTCTACAATCGGGAAATAGAAGGGAAGATCAATATCAAGTAATTAAAGTTCATTGGTGGTTCAGAATTATGCATTGGCCAATGAAGTTACAGATTGTGAAGATGTGCATCTCATAGAAATCCTGTTAGATTTGTAATGATTGGACATTGGGCTCGATCACCTTCATTATGGTTGATGATTCTGCAAGGTGCCACCACCCATCCACCTCCTTATTGATCAGTGTGTAGTGGTAGCTACAGAGAGGGAGCGAAAGAACGAGACTACACACTCTGAGTCAGTTTCGCTTCCAACAATTGAATTTGAAAAACCCGCGCTGCACCTTATAAAGTGGCCAGCAAGGCCCGCCCCTGCATTGGTGGCGATGTAACAAGGGAAGCAAAACCCGGTGGTGCCGTCTTGACGCGGCCGTGACGAACGCAGAGCTGGCTCGCTTACATCACGATGTGCGCCACCACCCAATACGCCACCCCTCCCCCAGAACCGACTCTGTGTCCTGTTGTCCCTGAGCAATGTGGGGCCGTGTCTTTAGGAGGTCGCCCCCGGCGTTTGGGCTGTGCTGGTACGATCTGCTGACTGAGGTACAGATGTGCCGGTTTCAGCCTGTCCGCTGTGAACAGTTCCTCCCTACATCCAATGTCCAGTGTGAAAATTTTGCCTGAGTTACGCAGGACCTTGTACGGACCTTCATAAGGTCGTTGGAGGGGGGCGGAATGCGGACCGCAGAGGACGAATACAAAATTTGTGGTTTTTTAGTCTTTGGGGATGGACGCAGGCCGGCGTCCATGGTGTGAGGTTGGGGGTGGGGGGTGCAAAAGAGGCTAACCTGTCCTGTAGGTCTTGTAATGATGCTTTCCCCTCGGTGCCTGAGTCTTGGGACAGTGGGAAGAATTTGCCTGGCAGAGTTAGCGGGGCACCATACACCAATTCCACTGAGGATGCCTGTAAATCCTCTTTAGTTGCCGTTCTGATGCCCAGTAGGGCCCAAGGGAGCTTGTCTGCCCTATTGGGGCCATTTAAATGGGCTGTGAGGGCTAACTTCATGACTCGATGAGTCCATTGGACTGGGGGTGATAGGCAGCAGGGTGGTGCAGCTTGATGCCCAGGATCATTGTGAGCTGTGTCCATAGTGCTGATATAAACTACGCCCCTCTGTCAGTGGTTTTGTGGGCTGGTACCCCAAATCTCGCGATCCAATGCATGAGCAATGCCCTGACACAGGAATCAGTTGAGGTATCTTTTAAAGGAATGGCTTCCGACCATCTTGTCGTGCGGTCTGTTACTGTGAAGAGGTACCGGGCATCTTGGGAGATGGGCAGCGGGCCCACAATGTTGATATGTATATGTATATCTTCGGAGGATCGAACTGGTGGACCAGGGTTTTGACATGACGGTGGACTTTGGATGCTTGACGCTGGGTGCAATTGCAAGCCACCTGAGCGACTTGATTTTACAGGCCGTGCCACACGAACCTCACTGCTACCATGTGGGTTGTGGTTTTTATGGACAGGTGTGCGAGGTCATGAACAGCCTTGAAGACATGGTGCCCTCCATTGCTGTGGCACTCCCGGACGTGATGCACCCGTGGAGACATCGCACAGGAGTTATCAGGGCTGTATGATAGACTGAAATCTTCAATGTGGAGACCGGTGATGGCTGTGCAGAAAACCTGTGTCTCCTCATCCTGTTTTTGGGCCTGTGCCAGCTGGAAGTCATCCATCCCAGGAAATAAGGACTGGATGGCGAGCCAGGAGAGTATGTCGGCCATGACATTGTCCTTGCCGGCGAGGTGCCAGATAGTGGTAGTGGTGAACTCAGATAAAGAGGATAGCTGATGTTGTTGGCACGCTGACATGGGGTTCTTGGCCATGGCAAAGGCATTGGTGAGGGGCTTGTGGTGTGTGAAAACCGTGAATGGCCTGCCCTCCAGAAAATACTGAAAGTGCCTGATAGCCAGGTAAAGTACCAGGAGCTCCCTGTTGATCGTGCTGTATTTGAGTTCGGGGGGGCGCAGGTGATGGCTGAAAAAGTAGCAGCCTCCACTGACCTTTGAAGGATTGCTTAAGGATCCCCCTGATGGCTGTTGCCAATGGGTCTATGGTGAATGCCATGGGTACGACCGATCTGGGATGAACCAGCAAGGTGGCGTTGGCCAGGGCGTTCTTCGTTGCGGTGAAAGCTGATTTTGGCTGATATCATGGTGAACAGTGGTCTCATGATGTGTACTGCCCCCGAGATGAATCGGTTATAGAAGTTAACCATACCCGTGAGTTCCTGGAGGCCTTTGAGGGAGTTGGGGGAACTGGCATATGGCTGTGACCTTTTCCGTTGATGATGCCGCTCCATTCGCGGTGATAGTGTGGCCCAAGAACTGCTTGGAGTCTTTCCCAAATTGGCACTTGACCACATTGACCATGAGCCCGAACTCTGACAGGTGAGTGAAAAGTCTACGGAGATGGGCTTTGTGCTCCTTGTCGTCCTTGCTCACGATGAGTATGTCATCCAAGTAGATGAACACAAAGTCCAAGTCTTTGCCCACCAGGTCCATCGAGTGCTGAAAGGGTTGCACCGCATTCTTGAGACCAAAAGGCATGTGGAGGAATTTAAAAATTCCGAATGGGGTGATAATTGCTGTCTTGCCAATGTTGTCCGGGTGGACTGGAATTTGGTGATAGCCGCACACCAAATCGACTTTGGAGACCACCTTCGCGCGTTAAGGCAGTGGTAATCCCCATAGGCCTGCCACCCACCTGAGGACTTGGGGGCCATATGTAGTGGGGACGCCCACAGACTATCGGACCTGCGGACTATGCCCAACTCTTGCATCCAGGAAAATTCCTCTTTGGCCAACTGCAGTTTGTGTGGGGGAAGCCTCCTAGCTTAGGCATGGAGCGGGAGTCCTAGGGTAAGTATGTGGAGTTGCACTCTGTGCTGTGGCACAGTGGAAGTAAATTGCGGCCTGAGGATAACCGGGAATTCGTCCAGGAGATGTTCTTAGGGGCGCTCACCATGGACACGCCTGTGTTGCAGGCAATGGTAGCTTCGAATTGGATGTTTTGGAAGGTCCGGGCATGCACTAGGCATTTGGCTTTCACATCCTCCAGCAAGCTGTGTGCCCGAAAGAAATCAGCACCAAGGAGCGATATGTCGACCGCAGCCAGTGTGAAATTCCACCGGAACTTTTCGTTGCCAAGCTACATTTGCACATTGTGCGTGCAAAGGTTTTGATGGTGGTGTTGTTTGCCACCCAGAGCATGAGGCCTCGTGGTCACATTCATGCCTCCAGTGCGATTGGTGGGATAACGCTGAGTTTGGCACCCATGTCAACCAGGAACCATCGACTACTAACCTTGTCAGTGACATAGAGACTATTGATGTGGACAGCTGCCATGGCCATTAGTGGTGGCTGGCCTGGCATTTTCGTGCCTGTGCTCCCCAGCATTGGTGATAAAAGCACCAGTTAGTGTTTAGTGCCTCTGCTGCCTTGCTGGGGCACAGTTGTGCTCAGTTAGGGAGGGGACGCAAGTTGATGGAAGGAGAAGAAAAGAAAAGAATGGACTCAGTAGAATTTCTGGTGTATTTTTGTTGAATGACAACATTGTCTAACTGAATTAATGCAACCTAGATTGTATACCTAAAATGGATGAGTGGGGGGGGGGGTGGGGGGGTGGCTTGGGAGGAGGGAGGGGGGAGGGAGAAAAAGTCACTGTAAATGTGTGGAAAAGAAAAAGTGTATAGCATGGCTATTGTGATTTATGGTGTGAAAAATTTAAAAAAAAAAAAAAGTTAGGGAGGGGACGCGATACCTGGTTAATGGCAGACTTGTTTTCACGTTTAGTGCACCACAGGACGTCTGCTCTGGCCCCGACTTTGCATGGGTCCGAGAAATTCTCATCTGCTAATAGCAGCTGTATGTCATCTGGCATACAAGAAAGCTTGCTCAAACATGAGGCACGGCTTGTGGCCCTCTGCTAGCGTGAGCATTTCGTCCATGAGGGTGGATGGTGCTCTGTCTCCCAGGCCATCTAGGGTGCATGAGTCTGGCGGCGCACTGTCATCTGGATGGGCCAAAAGTACTTAAGAGGAGCTTCTTGAGAGCTGGGTATTTACCTTCCTCCAGGGGGATCATGTATCAGGTTGTCTGCCCTGTCTGTGGTCTTTTGGTTGAGGGCGCTGACAACGTGGTAGAACATTGTCAAATCGGAAGTGATCTGCCAGACATGGAATTGTGCTTCTGCTTGCCAGAACCAAGTGCGTGGGCGAAATGTCCAGAAGGTTGGTAATTTCGTGGCTATTGCGTTGAATGCTGCAGTGTCCATGATGTAGAGTCCAGAATCGTCTGGGCTCATCGGGGTCATCAAATGTAGCGGTAGCTACGGAGAGAGAGCAAAAGAACGAGTCTACACACTGTGAGTCAGTTTCGATTCCGACGGTTTAATTTGAAAAACCTACACTGAGGCTGATAAGGCAAGTCCCGCCTCTGCGTTGGCGGTGATGAAACGACGCAGCTGAGTGCGAATGCGTGACCCCTCTGATCACGAGGGAAGCAAAACCCGGGGGTGCCATCTTGATGCAGCAGCTCAGCTGCTGCGACTGTGACAAACGCAGAGCTGGTTCGCCTGTGTCGCAATGTGTGCCACCACAGGTGCATGTTTTCCGTCTTCGCTCCACTGGTCAAATGTCAAGGATGCACTGGAGTTCTGAGGACAACATATCAGATCTTGCGATTTTCTGCTGAGCACTCTGCAGTGGCTTCAGAATATATGAGGCTGAGGCTCAGCTTCATTTCTCGTCCTCATCCCTGTTCTCCTGAATGACCTCACTGACTTTCGATAGAAAGGTGTTCAGCCAGAATTTTTAACTTTTTCTTTAGATCATTGTATAATCATGAATGTTTATTACTTAACCGTAATGTGGTGTATTTTAATTAAATTTATTTTTTTATTTACAAATAAATTATTTCATGTTATTTTAATTGTTTTTAAATTATTATGAAAACTAAAGAAACTGTAAATAATAAAAGATGCCTTTAGTGACAGGCATCTTAGGTTTGACCATACATGGCCTTTTCACCATTCCTAGCCCACAGCGTTTTGCCTTTGAGCCTCACAGTGGGCACCTTTAGTCCATCCTGGCAATAAGAGGTCAGTGTGGCTGCTGGGCTCCCACAGGAAGTGGGGCATGAACTGCATTGAGGAGGGAATTTTTAAGGACGAGGCTGGGAGTCTTCACAAGGGCTGAGTGTGGGTCACTCTTATCTATGTTAGCCTGGCAAGACCCAGCTCAAAAACCAATATGACCATTTGATAAAGCAGATTATTAATTCAGATTTATTTTTAATGCATCGTTCAAGACTGTTCCAGCAGTTGCTTCAAATTAGTTTAAGGCTTTTGACTTAAGAATGGAAATAATATGTTAGATTAGCCATGATATTAAATGATGGAGCATGCTCGAGAGGCAATATTGATTAATCCTGCTTCCACTTTGTATGTTCATATAAAATTAGACTAGAATATTGGTGCCTTTGCAGAATGATGATGCCTAACAGTTCTATTCATAACACTATTTTTCTTCAGTGTTTTTTAATTGATCATTTTGTTTGTCAAGGTTGAAATGTGGTAACATGCATTTCCAGGTCATTTTGCATTTCTTGGAAATTCATCTAAGCATTTCTAGGCACAGGACACCATTAAACCCCTGATGAGTGTATTCACAGAAGGGTTACATGGAATAAAATGGTTCCCAATACACATTCTCCCTGTGATTGTGTGGATTTTCCCTTGGTGCTACAGGTTCCATCCACATTTTAATGATATACTCATAGTAGCTTTATTGACTATTCAAAGATCAGATTTATTGACAGCATACATATGTGACATCGCATACAACCCTGAGATTCTTTTTCCTCTGGGGCAGGCAGAATTTCTACTTATCAGTTACTGTACATTGTACTCAAGAAAAAGATAGGTGTACAAAAGAGAGAAATGTAAACAGAGAAAAGAATGTAAACAAACTGACTGCAATGCAGAAAAAAATAAACATAGTCATAAATTATATTGTTATGGGGTATATTATATTTTATATTGTATATTAATATATCTTTAAAAGAGATAGATGTGGGGGGGGGTTAGTGTAGTTAACTTCACAAACAGAGAAACACTTCACATCTCGTTTAAAATCCAAGAGCTTGGATGAAATCAGTCATCCAGGCACCAGGCTCTGGTGAAAAGTTAATTGGTTGTCGGTCAGGAAGGTTCTAGTTGGTTTCAGAGAGAGATTTTTTGCTCATTGGACACCCACAAACTGAATCCCTCCAATCAGTCACTTCAGTGTCTTGACGAAGAAACTTTCCCCATCATGGATTTTCCAAATGATAATCTGTTCTTCTAAGGTCACCACAGAGTTCCTCTTGTTTCCCTTATTTCAGGAGAAACACTCGAGCCATTTCCTCTTGTAAGGACTACACGGGTTTTCAACAGGCTGAACTGAGAACTCACAACCCGTCTTCAAAATGGGGTTTTCAACAAGCCTGCCAGCTTACCATGTTGCAGACTCAAAAAGCCTCTGCAGAACTGGCTTCTCTCCCTCTCTCTCTCTCTCTCTCTCTCTCTCTCTCTCTCTCTCTCTCTCTCTCTCTCTTTCACTCTCTCTTCTTTCTATACGAGAAATCCCGTTGGTTCTTTCCTCTCTCTCTCTCTCTCTCTGCTTGTAAATCAAGAACTTATTGCAGCAAGAGCTTATTGCAGGGCTAAATGTCCAGCTTGAGCAAAGCTCTGACTTTTTAAATGAGATGTGTTTTGTTACTCTGTTTGTGAAGTGATCTACACTAAACCACCCCCCCCCACACAACCTATTATTTTTAGTATAAAATATAATGTACCCCATAACATATGCAAAGTAAGAGTCCTTAAATGGGCTTCTGTTTGAGTTTGTTGTTTGAGAGTGTGATGATGGAGGAGTAGCAACTGTTCCTGGACACGGTGGTGCAAGTCTTGTGGCACCTATATCTTTTTCCTGATGGCAGCAGTGAGAACAGAGCATGGTTTGGTGGTGTGGAACCTCAGTGGTTTCTGTTGTTTTCAAATGGCAGCATTCCGTGTAGATTTTCTTAATGGAGGGGAGAGTTTTGCCTCCATTACTTTTCTCAGGACTTTCTCTGTCAGAGGTATCAGTGCCCCCATATCAGGCTGTGATGTAGCCAATCAGCACACATTTCACGACACATCTATAGAAGTTTGTCGAGGTTTCCGATGTCATACTGAATATCCACACTCTTGAGAAAGTAGAGCTGCTGGTGTGTTTTCTTTACAATGACATTCACATTTTGGGTCCTTTGAGATGATGATTGTTATATAGTCAGGATAATGTGAACTATTTTGTAACCATGGAAGATCCAACTGCGCTGGGTGGGTCACGTCTCCAGAATGGAGGACCATCGCCTTCCCAAGATCGTGTTATATGGCGAGCTCTCCACTGGCCACTGTGACAGAGGTGCACCAAAAAAGAGGTACAAGGACTGCTTAAAGAAATCTCTTGGTGCCTGCCACATTGACCACCGCCAGTGGGCTGATATCACCTCCAACCGTGCATCTTGGCACCTCACAGTTCGGCGGGCAGCAACCTCCTTTGAAGTAGACCGCAGAGCCCACCTCACTGACAAAAGACAAAGGAGGAAAAACCCAACACCCAACCCCAACCCACCAATTTTCCCTTGCAACCGCTGCAACCGTGCCTGCCTGTCCCGCATCGGACTTGTCAGTCACCAACGAGCCTGCAGCTGACGTGGACATTTTACCCCCTCCATAAATCTTCATCCGCGAAGCCAAGCCAAAGAACTGTTATGCACCACTGTGGGGCGTATGTATATGAGTGAGTGTGAGCAGTTTCCTGAGATGGTGGAAGACATCAGTAAGTAAAATCTCTTCTGTTATTTGAATCTTGCATCTCTAAGTTATTTAAGAAGCCTCCCAAGTAACAAAGAGACATAACATGGAGGCAGCTGTATAAGAGAACAGGAATAAAGCCATACAATTGATTGTAAGTCACTGAAATATGAAGGGGAAGAAGGGAAAAAACATTACTGAAAAAAAAATGGCTGGAGCAACAGCAGTTCACCGAGTGATGGACAGGGAGGCTGAAGACATTGTTGTATCATTTAAAAGGTTTCAGCAGAAATGGAATTTAGCATTCAAGAGCTATTTTAAAAATGTAACAGCAGAGGACAAGGTCAGTTATATACTTCTCTGGACTGGGGAGCAAGGCCTTGATATATTTAATAGCTGGGAACTTACAGAGATGAAGAAAAAATGATCCAGACCAGATATTTGCAAAGTTTGCTTCTCACCTTGAATCCAGGTCTAATCATAGAATTAAACCCAATGAATTTCAAGACTTAATGCAAGAGACTGTTGATAACTTCCTCATGAGACTAAAAATTGTAGCTGCAAAATGCAGATTTAAGGATATAGAGGAAAGATTAGATCAAGTAATATGGGGGAGTGCCCATCCCGAAGTGCAAAAGTCTCTTATATAGGATAGCTTGAAGCTGGCCGAAGATATAGATACAACCAGAGCCTTTGAAGCCATGAGGACACAAATGAATCCCTATCTATGCAGACCCACCCACAGCAAAGAGAAGGAAGGGTTGATGCTATAAAGAACACAATCAGAAAAATGAAAAACCCCCCAAAACCTGTAGAAATTGCAGCAGACGACAGCCCTTCGATGACCGAAACAAATGCCGGTTCTGAATGTAGAGTCTGTGGTAAAGCAAACCACTGGGTGAAGATGTCCAAGTCTGGAATGAAGAAAATAGTAATACCAGTGAAGAAAAAAGACAAGAAGAAGATCCACCACATAAAAAGAAACAAAAATGAGGACTCTAACATCCAGATACTGGACATAGAATCCATACACCTTCACGAGATGTTGGGTGAGATGAAAGAATGAAGCAAGTTGCACTCGAGGATCCAAATATAGAGAACAATCCAGAACAAGCCTACAATATTTAACCTAAAGGTGAAGCTGGATCACAAAGCAATATCCTTCCACTTCAGACTCTACCGCTAGATGTTCCCAGAGAACATAATAAAAGGGTATCCAAAAGTCGGTGCATTGGAAACAGCAAATGTCACTTTAACGGTCTATGATGGACCCATGATCAAGCAGCTAGGGAAAGCTAAGATAAATGGCTGCCATAAGGGAAAGAACATCCTCTCTACATTCTATGTGGTAGATGCAGATGGACCAGCAATTCTAGGTCTGGATAGCTGCCAGGAGTTGCAGATGATCTCTGTCAATTATAACGAAGATATCCAAGACCATTAACAGAAACACACAACAAAAAGAGGAAATGATTTCCACAGAAGTACCTGCCAGGCCAAGGCACACAGTGGGAGCAGATTTGTTCACCAAGAATCAAGAATGGTATTTAATAGTAGCCTGTTACTACTCTGTTTCCAGTCGCCAAAAGGGTGAAAGACCTGAGAGCATCAACTATCACCTCAGAAATGAGAGCGCTCCTTGCTGAACAAGGAATACCCAAGCAAGTAATATGTGACAATGGAACACAATTCATGTCACAAGAATTCTGAAAGCTGGCTGCAGAGTATGGGTTTGTTATCACTACATCATCCCCATACTACCCCAAAGGTCATGGGTTCATTGAAAGACAAATGCAAACTGTGAAACTCACACTTAAGTGTCATGAAACAAAAGAGGACCCATACCTAGCTCTTCTATCATTCCAAGCAACACTTTTAAGGGTTGACGTGGTCTCCAGCAGAACTTCTAAATAGCACGAGATATAAAACAACTCTGCCAAGTAAAATACACCCTCCAGAAGACCAGGAGGAAACCAGAAGAAGACTGGCTGACATACAAGAAGAAGGACGCCAGCATTACAACAAACATGCACAAACATTGCCAGAACTCTTCAGAGGGCAGCACGTGCATATTCAAGAGCCGATGTTGAAATCATGGACCCCAGCAAAGGTCATCAGAGAAGCTGAAACACCAAGATCATACTTCAGCTGTGTTTATACTAAGAACACCTCGCATCATCCCGCATCACCTTGAATCACCGCGATTTTTTGTCGCTTGCATCACTGCGCATTTTTGGACTACCTGAACTGTTTCTACCGAGCGATTGAATACGTGGTGATGCAAGATGATGCGAGGAATGCGAGGTGATGCAGGGCGATGCGAGGTGACCAGGAAGTCCGATGAGCAATTGAAAACCGCGGGTGAAAAATCGCAACTTCCGGTGAGTCACCCGCGGTGTTTCCACTGCGAGGTCGTCCCTCGCATCACCCCGCATCGACCACCTCAAAAGTAGGATGCCGGAGCACCTCGAATCGCCGCACATCGGCCACAACCGGATGTGTTTACAGTACCTCCAGATTCGAGGTGTCACCGCGCATCACCTCGCATTACCTCGCATCACCGCGCTTTTCCCGGCTCAGTAGAAACACCCCCATTGTTGAGACAGACTCTGGCAATCAGCTGAGGAGGAACAAATTCACATCTGGCCGACACAGGATGTGATGAGGCAGAAAGCTTTAATACCAGCAAAGCCTGCAACACCAGTATCAAGTGAAGGGACCACAACCACTAATACTGAAACATCAACATGGCAGTGGTCAGGTGAAGCACAACAAGCTACATCACCTACACATGGACCAGCAACACAGAGCCCACTGGTTACAGCCAGATCCACAAGATGGTGAAGCAACATACTGCTGCAGTGAGATGTCAATAAGAACTATTTAAAAATAGGGGTGTAAATAAATTAGTGGACAAGTTCAGTTGTTTAAGTTACACTGGAAAGAAAGTGATAAAGAACACTAAATTTTTCTTTATGTTGAGAAGGAGCGATGTTATATAGTCAGGATAATGTGAACTATTTTGTAACCGTGTAAGAATACACCCTTCTCACTGAAGTAACCATAGTATATGCATATGTCAGTGTGTGAATAGTTTCCAGAGATGGTGGAAGACATCAGTTAGTAAAAAATTTCTGTTATTTGAATCTTGCATCTCTAAGTTATTTAAGAAGCCTCACAAGTAACACAGAGACATAACAGTGACTTCCAGAAATTTAAATTTGCCTACTTCTCCACCTCTCATTCCCCAATGATCACTGGATCGAAAACCCCTCCTGAAGTCCGCAGTCTCCTCCATGGTTTTGGTAACATTGAGTGCGGGGTTGTTGTCCGTACACTGTTCAATCTCCCTCCCATTTGCTGACTCTTTGCCCCTTTTTATACAGCCCACTACTGTGCTGTCATCAGCAAATTTGTAGTCGGTGTTACTGTCGTACCAAGCCACACAGTCACAATTGTAAAGTGAGTAAAGCCCTTTGTGCTTTAGCCCACATGTTGGTAGATGGGTGAAGGAGAATTGGAGCAGAACTGACGCCCACGTGTGAGTGAATAGGTAACTAGGAAACAAGTGAGGTGATGGGATTGTTCTGTGAACCCGGCGTAGGATCAGTGGGCCAATTAGTCTCCTCCAGTGAAAAATTGAGAATTGAAATCTACATGTCTCCCAAGCAACAGCTTCTGCTTTGCATACACCCGCTTTCCCCAGCAAAGTGGTAGATTGGTGATCATGGAGCAGAGTACAGAACAGTACAGCAATGGAACAGCTCCTTCGGCCCACAATGTCTGTGCCCAACATATGTCAAATTAAACTAAACTCAATGGAAAGTTTCAGACAGATGATTGACTATTCTTTCTCTCCCACTGACGCTGTTTGATCCACTGACTTCCTCCTCTGGTTTGTTTTTTGCTCCAGATTCCAGCAGCTGCAGCCTCTTGTGTGGTCTAAGTCAATTAAAACTCTTCTGCTTGTACAGTTTCCACACCCCTCCATTCCCTGCATATCCATGCGTCTGGTCAGAAACCTCTTTAACACCACTATTGAACCTGCTTCCTGTGGTAGCCTGTTCCAGGCACCTACCATTCTTTGCATACAGAACTTGCCCCGCACATCTCCTTTAAAATTTCACCTTTTCTAGTATGTGCCATTTTTACCCTGGGAAAGGGATTTAGACTGTCTACCCATCGATGCCTCTCATAATTTTATAAACTTTTATCAGGTCTCTGCTCATGGATTACTGCATGACACATTTTCACTTTGTGGTTTCTGACAGCATTTACCACTGTAGATTACTGTGTAAAAATTTCTACTGTAATTTTGACATAATATAAAGTGTACATTGCATTACTCTGTCCTAGCTCCATTATTTATCTTGATGCTACTAATTGCCTAAGTATCAGAGGGGTCAAAAAGTTTAACATTTGGATTCATAAGTGCAAAGCAACATTTAAGGGCTGAGAACCTTTTAGAATTGGGGCTTGTTGATAAATCTATGTTGGCTAATGATGAAGAGAAAGGAATTAGTGGGGGAGGGGACGAAGAAGCACTTTACTGACTATTCTTTTGTTTCTTATTCTAGGAGATAGGATGGATTCGACAGCTGTAAACATTCTCCAGCAAATAATTGGCTTGGCTCCTGAACATCACGATGGTGCTGTGGCTTCTGTAGTTACCATGGCACCAGGCACGTTAACAGTTGTAGAACAAGTAAGATATCCTATTTCTCAAATTTCAATATCTGGAATTAACTGCATTACAACATCAAATATTAAGCTCTATTCGCAATCTCATGAAAGAAGCATTTCTGGTGATCGGTCTACATCTTCTGAAGTTGGTCTCTTATTAATAAGTTTTATGATACAAGAATATCGCCACGATAAACTTGGATGCCTGATGACATGGGTGATCGTATAAGTAAAGACTGTTTTCAAAGAGAAATTACTTTAGTCACCTGATGATTATGTGGAATCAGTTTTATACCAAGCCTGAAAAAGTATTAATGAATTTAAAAATAAGCTTGTTTCCAGTTCAACAACTCTAACCTTATAGGACTTACCACCAGTAATAGCCATCTTAAATGGATCTCTCCCGAACAAAGAAATGATGCTGTTACACTATTTCCAATGTAGTTTTCTCTACACCCTGTACTTTCTCCAGACTCTGCACTTATTTGGACATATTGTCACACTATTTCCTGGACTGTTTATTTATTTAGAACATCGAACATGACGGCACAAGCCCTTTAGCCCATGTTGTATGTAAACCTACTCCACCACCATCTAATCCTTCCCTAACTCACACCAATAACCATCTATTTTTCTTACATCCATGTGCCTATCTAAGACTCTCTTAAATCTCCTAATTGTAGCAGCCTCAACTCCCCCCCTCACTCCCTTCCCCACCCCCGGCAATGCATTGCAGGCACCCACCACTTTGTGGGTGGGGGGAAAAAAATTGCCTTTGACGTCTCCCTTAAACTTTCCTCCACTTAACTTAAACAGATGCCTCTGCTACTTTCTATTGTCACCCCAGGATGAAAGTGTTGGCTGTCCACCATATCTCAGCCCCTCAATTGTTTATTGTTTATTTGTCATTATTGCATTTCCTGCTGTATGAATTGACGTGCCTGGATAGCATGCAAAACAAAGCTTTTTACTGTATCTCCATACATATGATAATGAACAATTCAATTCAATATTTAAATTACCCCATCTTCTTTGGCTTGGCTTCGCGGACGAAGATTTATGGAGGGGGTAAATAGTCCACGTCAGCTGCAGGCTCGTTTGTGGCTGACAAGTCCGATGCGGGACAGGCAGACACGATTGCAGCGGTTGCAAGGGAAAATTGGTTGGTTGGGGTTGGGTGTTGGGTTTTTCCTCCTTTGCCTTTTGTCAGTGAGGTGGGCTCTGCGGTCTTCTTCAAAGGAGGTTGCTGCCCGCCAAACTGTGAGGCGCCAAGATGCACGGTTTGAGGCGTTATCAGCCCACTGGCGGTGGTCAATGTGGCAGGCACCAAGAGATTTCTTTAGGCAGTCCTTGTACCTTTTCTTTGGTGCACCTCTGTCACGGTGGCCAGTGGAGAGCTCGCCATATAACACGATCTTGGGAAGGCGATGGTCCTCCATTCTGGAGACGTGACCCATCCAGCGCAGCTGGATCTTCAGCAGCGTGGACTCGATGCTGTCGACCTCTGCCATCTCGAGTACTTCGACGTTAGGGGTGTAAGCGCTCCAATGGATGTTGAGGATAGAGCGGAGACAACGCTGGTGGAAGCGTTCTAGGTGCCGTAGGTGGTGCCGGTAGAGGACCCATGATTCGGAGCCGAACAGGAGTGTGGGTATGACAACGGCTCTGTATACGCTTATCTTTGTGAGGTTTTTCAGTTGGTTGTTTTTCCAGACTCTTTTGTGTAGTCTTCCAAAGGCGCTATTTGCCTTGGCGAGTCTGTTGTCTATCTCATTGTCGATCCTTGCATCTGATGAAATGGTGCAGCCGAGATAGGTAAACTGGTTGACCGTTTTGAGTTTTGTGTGCCCGATGGAGATGTGGGGGGGCTGGTAGACATGGTGGGGAGCTGGCTGATGGAGGACCTCAGTTTTCTTCAGGCTGACTTCCAGGCCAAACATTTTGGCAGTTTCCGCAAAGCAGGACGTCAAGCGCTGAAGAGCTGGCTCTGAATGGGCAACTAAAGCGGCATCATCTGCAAAGAGCAGTTCACGGACAGTGTAAATTAAATAGCAAAGGTACGTCAAAGGGGAGTACGTAGGCAAGTGTGAGAGAGAATAAATTGGAGCATGACAGGGAAATGAGGCTGAATGAGACGAATTGGATTGAGATTCTGGAAACCAGCATGAACCCAAATGGCCAAGTTGCCTCATGAAAATAATTGATGAACATTACAGCACAGTACAGTCCCTTTGGCCCACAATGTTGACCTGTACAGTAAAACTCCTGGCACTTTTGGGGATTGGTAGATGCCAGATAAGTGAATTTTCCGGTTGCTTGAGACTGCATGGTGGGTGATTGGCGAACTAACTGAAAGATGCGCCAATTTTATACTTGCATTTTTGTTTAACCTATTTATTATCCATGTTTTTTTTTGCCAGTTGCTTGAATTCCGTATAACAGTAGCTTTACTGTACATACCAAAAAAAATGAAACCCACCTCGCTCATAAATCTCTATTTTTCTCTCCTCCATGTCCCTGTCTGCATAAGAGTCTCTTAAATGCCCATATTGTTACTGCATCCATCACCATCCCTGGCAATGAATTCCAGGTACTTACAACTCTCTGTGTAAAATACCTACCCCTGATGTCTCCCCTTAACTGTCCTCCTTCACTTTGTCCAGATGTCCTCTGGTGTTTTCTTCTCCTGTGCTGACTGTCTACCTTATTATGCCTCTCATAATCATATAGACCTCTATTAAGTCACCTCAAATTTTAATATTAGGTCAAACGTTTTTCCAAATATAATTCTTAGTACATCGCCATTCTCTTGCTGACATGTCTGTCCATGGTCTCATGACTGCCAGACTGGGACCACCTGCAAATTGAAGGAACAACACCTCATATTCCATCTGGGCACCCTCAACCAGATGGCATTAACATCAGTTTCTTCAGTTTCCATTAAACACCTTCCCCCATCTTCTTTCCCCTGTCTCTTTTCCTCCAGTTCTGTTTCTCTCCCTCTTTCCCTTTTCCCTCTGTCTCCTTTCAGATTTCAGATTCACTGAACGAAAATCAATTCTCTCCTTTTCTTTATCGTGTCTAACACCTCTTGTCTGTCAGTCTGTACGCTCCCTCTCCCATTTCTTTCCCCTTTCTTTCCCCACCCTTTAATTCAGACACCTGTCTTTTTTCGCTCATACCTTGGAGAAGGGATCACACCAGTTAGTTATAAATATAAAGTATGGATAGAAAGGTTAGACTCTTATTCTGAGCATCTTTTGAGAAAATAAGAAGTTGAAGCAGAAGTACATAGTTTATTCCTTGTACTTGCCCTGTCAATGAGATCATGACTAATCGTTTCCCTCAGGGCCACTTGGCATCTTATTCACTTCATTCACTTTGCAGCCAATTTCCACCCCAATCTCAAATTCACCTGGTCCATCTCCCCTTTCTTGATCTCTCTGTCTCTATCTCGGGAGATAAGTTTTCCACAGACATATTTTAGAAACCCACCAACTCCCTTAACTACCTCGACTACACTTATTCACACCCTGTCCCCTGCAAGGATTCTATTCTATTCCCTCCTCGCAATTTCTCCATCTCTGCTGCATCTATTCCCAAGATGAGGTCTTACAGTCCAGATCATCTGAAATTTCTGATTTCTTCCACAAATGTGGCTTCCCCTCCAATCCCCCCATCACCTTCAACTCAGCCCTCTTCTCTCTCTTCTCCCTTCTTCCCATAAGCCCTGTGATATTATTTTATTCTGTAATTAAATTTTGACGAGGGAGAGAGAGGCTGTTCATTTAGAATATTGCTACTTCGCAATGTTTTGCTCTTAAATTACTGTATATCAAAGTTCAAATTTATTGTCAGAGTACATACATGACATCATATACAACCCTAAAATTCTTTTTCTGCAGGCCAGACAGAATTTCTAATTACCAGTAACTGTACTCAAGGAAAGAAAGAATTGTAAACAAATTGACTGCAAATACAAAAGTATAAATATTCAGTAATAAATAATGAGCAAAGTACAAGTCTATAAATGAGTCTGTTGTTCAAGAGTCTAATTGTTGAGGGAGTAACAACTATTTCTGAACCTGGAGGTGCAAATCCTGTGGTTCCTGTACTTCCTTCCTGATGGCAGCAGCGAGAACAGAACATGTTTTGGGTGGTGTGGATCCTTGATTATTGCTCTCTGATGGCAATGTTCCATGGAGGTGCTCTCTATGGTGGATAGAGTTTTGTCTGTGATGTACTAAGCTGAGTCCACTACCTTTTATCCACTAAAGTAATAGGTGCCCCCATACCAGGGCATGAAGCAGCTGGTCAGCCCACTTTCCACTACACATCTATAGAAGGTTGCTAAGGTTTCTGATGACGTACCAAACCTCCGCAAACTCCTGGCATTAATATGATGGGTCCAGGACAGAACCTCTGAAATAGTGACCTTCCAGGAATTTAAATTTGCTCAGCCTCATCACCTCTGACCCCCCTCCCAATGATCTCTGGATTGCCCTCCTCTGGTTTTCCTTTCCCAATTTTCACAATCAGCTCCTTGGTCTTGGTGACATTGAGTGCAAGGTTGTTGTTAGTGCACCATTCAGCCAAGTTTCCTCTCAATTTATTCCATAACAATAATAATTATCTAATTAAATAATAAATAAGGTTTGTATTGCTAATCTGTTCTGTCTCTGGCAGAAGTGCTGTGGTGTATGTTCTTTATACAGGCCAAGTGTTTTGTTAAAAATCAGGTAAACCACAAAGCCATCTGGTAGAAAGAAAGAAATCAGTAAATAAACAGGTCAGGGGAAAGAGAGAGAGATATCAAGAAAATCAGTAAATTCACCCTCAGTCAAATAGAGAAATATCCAGGGACAATTAATTGTAGAATTTTCAATCCTTTCCACTTGATCATGTTATTAAAAATATCCAAAGGTTTTTGTTCCTGCTTCAGGTGATGTGACAAAGGAGGAGGATTCCACTGAAATGCCAATTGGAAATTTCCATTAAAATTCTAAGGATCAGCTGCATAAAAGCTACCTGATAGGGAGCTTTGCTAATGTTACTCAGTAGGGGTTTAACCTGGCCTGGTAGGTGGAGGGACCTATACCATTAGTTTAGTTTTTGAGAAAGCTGGGGTTAACTTAGATGTTAAAGTGAGCAAGTTTGGTAGACAGGTCAGGAAGAAACAAGTCCAAGATGGAAAATCTGACAGACCTAACTGCATTTATTTTAATGCAAGAAGCCTGCAAGACAGAGAGCAAGAACAAAGCGCATGATTAATTTGTAGATGCAGCAAGATATCAAGAAGGTATACAGTTATGTAGCTGTTTGGTTGCAGCAAGTAAAAATTTTGATGGATTGTGCTTATGTTTTTGACAGTAAACTAACATAAAACATTGTTGGAGGATTTGAATTTAAGATTAGGGACTTACCCTTCACAGGGTACTGGTGAGGCTGCACCTGGAGTTCTGTGTACAACTCTGGTCCTAGGACTTGAGAAAGGATACATTAGAGATGGTGCAGAAGAGGTTCATCAGGTTGATTCTGGAAATGATGGAGGGTAGATTATGAGGTGGGATTGAGTCACCTGGGGCTAATTCGTTAGAGTTTAGGAGAATGAGGGGGGATCTTATGGAATCATCTAAAATTAAGAAAGAAATAGGTAAGATAGAAGTAGGAAAACTGTTTCCACTGGCAAGTGAGATGAAGAGTAGGGAACGTTGACTCAAGATTTGGGGAGTAGATTTAAGACGATGAGGAGAAACTGCTTCTCCTAGTGAGAAATGAATCTGTGGAATTATCTTCCCAAAGAAGCAGTAGGGGTTGCATCATGAAATCTATGTAAGATACAGATAAGTAGATTTTTGAAGAATAGGGGCATTAACAGTGATAGAGATCAGCTGGGTAAGTGATGGGGCCCACTGCCAAATCAGCTGTGATCTCACTGAATGGCAAAGCAAGCTCAATGTGCCAGATGTCCAACTTGTGTTCCCATTTCTTATGTTGTTAAAAAAATCAGTTGTCTTCTTTTTCCCAGAGTTTGGAAAAGGCATATATTTAAGATGAGAGGGGAAAGATTTAAAAAGGGCCTGATGGGAAAGATTTAAAAAGGGCCTGATGGGCATCTTCTTCATACAGAGTGAGGTGGGAAAATGGAATGAACTGCCACATGGCTCAGTCCTTCACACAAACCCCCATCCCTCCTCTCCATCAACTCCATCCATAATTCGTGCTCCTTTATAAGAGCAGCCAACATGGTAAAAGACTCACCCCACTCGAGCCATGCTCTATTCATCCACTCCCATCAGGAAGATTTATGACCATGAGATCACGTACCATCAGAGTGAAAGACAGTATGTTTCTCACCATTACCAGACTCCTGAATGAACTTCAAAATAGTAAAATTATGGTGCTTTTGATCTATATTTACTGAAATCTCTCTGAAACCCTGCACTTTTGTACTGTGTATTAGATGTCTATCAAAACAACCACTAGCACTGCATCTGAGTACATCTGAACTTGGTGGGGGAGGGAACAATTCTAAGGTATAAAAACATTTAAAAATGGATAGAAAGGTTGAGAAGCATATTGGCCAAACATAGCAAATGGGACTATCTTAGTTGGCATGTGAATGAGTTGGGTTGAAGGGCCTGTTTCCATGCTGTAACCCTCTGTGTCTCTAAGGCATTTGCTTTGGTGATTTTTCTTTAAGGCAGTCATTTAGCACTCATGTGCATGACAGCTGAAGGGGGTGTTTCATTTTCTTCACATGGGAACCATCACGCATGGTGCATACTTAAGTTGAGATATCATATTCCCATCAGTCTGCTTCATCATGTTAATTTGTTGCACCCTTGTAGTATAGAATCAATTTTTTTAAATCTTTTTCAATTAGCCATATTCTTCTTTCTTTGGCTTGGCTTCGCGGACGAAGATTTATGGAGGGGGTAAATGTCCACGTCAGCTGCAGGCTAATTGGCCATATTACACCTGATTAAATGATCGCTTAATTATTTCCTTTTTTGCTTGATTGTTATGTATCTAGTTTATATGTAACAACTTTTCTTATATAAGTTTTTCTTTTGTATATTTCATTTTTCATATTACCTCTTTATATTTTGATAAATATGGCTTCTACATTTTTTATTATTATTGTAAAATTTAATAAAAATATTGAAGCAGTATTTGTTGTGCTTGAATTGCTGAAGTTGAAGAACCAATTTACTTTGTTTCTTGGCTTGAGTGATCCTGCACCTTGAAGGAAGCAAAAAGAGGAGATAGGAAAAAGATATTGGACAAGCGGGTTTTATGTTGACTTGCTTTGATGTTAAAAGATCGAATTGGTAAATTGCATTGATCCTTTTCTTGCCTTTAGGCTGAAGATGAAGCAGCGGGCAATCGTGCAGTGATGATTCAGCAGGCCTTGGAGCAAGCATCGGTGGAGCTTGGAGAAGGGCATCATCTTGTGGAGCAAGTGGTTGTCTCTTCCGATGACGTGGAAGGGATTGAGACAGTAACTGTTTATACTCAGGGTGAAGAGACATCTGAATTCATTGTCTACGTGCAAGAGGCTGTACAAGCAGAGGAACAGTCGATGGACAAAAAGGTTGAGGAACTGTAACCATTCCATGATCTTCAATCAGAACTTGAACTGTTTGGAACAAGTGGGCAAGAAGTTCTATGTTTCTGGTTTACTTTAAAAAGAGGCAGTATCCACAAATTCAGTTCAGCTCGAGAGTGGCAGAAAATAACCAAATAGCAGTGCTCCAGAAAAAAAAAGAAATGGTTGGAGACAAGTTTCTTTCAGTTATTTCACGTTAACCTATCATTTCTTTTTATCTGCCCACACAGCCCATTCGCTCAGGTTGGCTTTCCAGATCCATGCTTCCCTTTAAGTTCATTGGGAATAATAAAAAGGCTCAAATCAAATCAAAGCATAGGTACCACCTCAGGTTAGCCACCCAGGAATATTCACTTAGGCAGCCAAAGTGGAGGAGCACATTGTAGTTTACCCCGCACCACACCACGTACGGACAGGATTAGTGGGCGGGAAAACCCCAACTGGAGAAGCTCAGGAAGGCCAAAGCTATGGAACAGCTGACAGTCTTTGTTGCAGTGTTGTCTCAAAACAAAATCACTCAACCTGGTATCCGTGTGGGGAATAATTTGTTTGACTTACAGAGTGAAAAAAAATATATAAGTGGAGTGCTCGAATTATTTTTATTTATTCTGCGTTAACAGTGACTTGACCTACTTCGAATTATCCTAAAGAATGGATAAACTACTCTCCAGCATCAGATTGTGTGAGTAGTTAAAGAGATGATTATTTGTGGCATTGGCTGTGAAAGAAGTGTTAGTGCACCAAGTGTACTTGAGTAATAGCTTGTTTTTGAATTTCATGAAGAAATCAACAGCAAACAGGCATAAACATATAACAATGCATGGATTTTAAAAACTTGCAAATTCTGGAATTCTGAAATAAAACCAAACCTCCTGGAAACATTTGAATAGAATTCATCAGAAGTTAAATGGGATCCTTTGCTAACTCGAGAAAGTGAGAGCCGAATATGTTTCTTTATGATGACAAATTAGGAAAAATTTTGTGGGGGGGGAGGGGGGTTGGGGTGGGGAGGTGCAACAAGACCTGGGTGTCATGGTGCATGAGCTTGGATAGCAGGTTCAGCAACAGTGAAGAAAGCAAATGGCATGTTGGCCTTTGTAGCCATGAGGTTCTCAATGCAAAAGCAGGGAGGTCCAACTGCAATTGTATAGGGTCTTGGTGAGGCAATACTTTGAGTATTGCATACAGTTTGCAGATATTTTCTCTCTCAAAATGGAGACAGAGAGATCAAGATGAAAATAGAGACAGAGCCTTTCTCAATCCCTCTCTCCATTTCAGGAGACGGACTCTGTACACATATATTTTATGAACACTCGCCTTGACTACACCTCATCCCACCATGTCTCCTGTCGGGATTCTGTTTCTTTCTCTCGATTCCTCCATCTCTGCTGCATCTGCTCCCAGGATGAGGTTTTCCATTCCAGGATATCTCAGAGTAGGATCCCGCTATCAGATACATCTACACCCCCCCCCCCCACTCTCTGCTTTCTGTAGGAATTGCTCCCTCCACAACTCCCTCACCACACCAATCATCCGCTTTGCAACCTACCCCTGTGATGACAAGTGCTCCACTTTGACTTGCATCTCCTCTTGCACCACTCTCTTTCCATATGAAGTCTTTCCATATGAAGCAAAACTTCACTGGTGAATTTATAGGGGTCATTTACTGCATCCAGACCCCCGCTGTGGCCTCATTTACATAAGGAGACTGGACGCAGACTGGAAGATGGTTTTATTCAGCACCTTCGTTCTGTCTGCTGCAACAGCAAGGATCTCCCAGCGGCCAAGCATTTTAAATCCACACACCATTGCCACACTGACATGTCTATCTATGGCCTTGTGTACAGCCAGATTGAGGCCACCCTCAAATTTGGGGAAACAGAACGTTATATTCCGACTCTGCAGTCTCCAACCAGATGGCATCAATCTCTGTTAACCTCCTCTCCTGGTCTCTTTTCCCCTCATCCCTTTCTTCCAGCTCCCCACCTCCTTCCCTTCTTCCTTCTATAGGAGTCGCCCTTCTTACCCCTCTGCCCTCTCCCCATCACTTCTCAGCATCTTTCTCTTCTACCCTCCTGCCTATATCGACTGTTTAACCTCAAGCCTGTTAGCCTGTACTCCTCTCCCTTCTCTCCTCCTTCCCCTTCCCCCGCCTTTTTATTCACTTGTTCATCGAGATTCCTGACAAAGGGCTCAGGCCTGAAATGCCTTTTATTTTCTGAAGATGTGGTTACACAATGCTTTTACAGTGCCAATGACCCAAGTTCAAATCCGGGGTAATTATGTAAGGAGTTTATATGTTTACTTCATGACCTGTGGGTTAATTCTGGGTGCTCCGGTTTCCTCTAATCCTCCAAAGCATGCAGGGTTTGTAAGGTTAATTGGGTGTTATTGGGCAGCATGTGTCTGGGTCAGAAGGGCCTTTTTACCCAACACCCAACCCCAACCAACCAATTTTCCCCTGCAACTGCTGCAACCGTGTCTGCCTGTCCCGCATCGGACTTGTCAGCCACAAACGAGCCTGCAGCTGACGTGGACTTTTTACCCCCTCCATAAATCTTCGTCCGCGAAGCCAAGCCAAAGAAGAAAAAAAATTGTAATTAAAATTAAAAGAATATAGATGGTTAACAGAGTGGAGACCAAGGGGCTCACAGAGCTGATAGCATCACAGATAGGAAATTAGCTGAAAGGCAGAAGGTTCATATTGAGGTACGCACCTGCTTTTCAGACTGAAAAATGGATATTTTACTTGCATCAGATTTACCCTGAGAACTGATGGAATTCTGACCTGCTCCATTGACTTCATGGGAAACCCTCCAAAACAGTTCAAGGCCAGCCAGCTTCTCAAGTGGCAGAGGAATATGTTACTGTCGGCGTAAGCCTGTGCCCGCACTTTGGCGAAATGATGGTAAGTCAAACAGAAACCTCTGTTTCTGTGAGGGACATTTGACTTGTTTTGCCAACCATATCTTGCCCTCAGATTTACTAAATGAAGTTGCTGACCAGCTGTGATGAATACAATAAAAATCCATGGTCTTAAAATAAAGGTACATTAAGCCGAATGAGGAAACGATTGTATCCATCTTGTGAGACTTTCAGAATCCCTCCTGCGTCCCATGATATTTGAAAAATATATGTAATGTATTATAGCATTATGTAATAATGTAATATAGCAATCTATTTACGATGAAAACAAAACTATTCAGTGGAAACCATTCCAGTGTGCATCACCTAATGTACAAAAACTGGTAAATACATTTTCAGTGCAGCAAATCCAGATTTGTCATATTTGCATTGAATGGAAAAGTTGACATAGAGGACGGGTCATTTGTTAGCTTTGACAAGCCACATTGAAATTCTGCATCTATTGTAAGTTTATTGTGCAAATTCAACACCTACTTTATCATTACTCTGTTTCAATGAGAATCTAACTCCTTGGCTTTCAAATGAATAACACTCTATGAAGCCCAGATTCTCATTTAAATTATAAACTTTTTATCCACTGCTGATTGTTTACAATTATGCAGGAGTAGAGATTGCATGTAAATTTGTTGGAAAATTGATGCGTCTTTCAGTCACCGAATCGGAATGATTACAACGGAAGGAGCCAGTTTGGCAGGGAGTCAGTTCTTTGTAACTTCAGGTAATGGTACTCCCCAACCTTTCCTTATTGTATCAAAATTCTTTAAAATACTTCTCCAGCTACCTTTCAAATGCAGCATTAATATCCTGGTAGTGAAGTCTTAACCAATTAAGTTCAGATTTATTATCATCTGATTGTACATATCCTACCTGGAAAAACAGCATCTCTCTGGATCATGGTGCACACATAAAAATGCACAATACATGGTACGTACTCATATTAATCAAAATAAATATATAAAATATTTGGGATGATTTTCACGGTTACAAATTC
This sequence comes from Narcine bancroftii, assembly GCF_036971445.1. Classification (NCBI taxonomy): domain Eukaryota; kingdom Metazoa; phylum Chordata; class Chondrichthyes; order Torpediniformes; family Narcinidae; genus Narcine; species Narcine bancroftii. The sequence continues at coordinate 341,748,747 of NC_091470.1, read as the reverse complement.
TGTTCATCAATCTCACAGCCTGTGGGAAGATGCTCTGGCAGTCCTGATTTTGATTCTCATTTGACTCCTTCTTCATGCTAGTGTGTTAAAGGCACTGTGCGCTGGATAGAAAGGGTCTTCTATAATTCCTTGAGCCCTATTTAGGCAATATTTCCTGTTAAATATCGTCCATAGAGGTAAAGGAGATCCTGTAGCACATGCTACAGCAAGGGACAGAAGTAAGACAAACATTCACGGTTAATAAAGTCGATGCTGCTTTATTGAATGGTTTGCCCTGCCTTATATAGGCCCGCTGGGCCTAGTTGTCCTGCCGCTTCTGGTGGAAATTACATCACAGGCTTGACAGTGGTCAATTTGATGGTGTTCCCACCAGTACTCGTCGTTTCCCACCACATGGCCTGCAACCTGGGAAGAAAAGTCATTTAGTTGGTATGGTCCTTGCGGGATCGCCGCATTCGACTGCCATCTTGTGTGCCGGGTTGCCTATCAGGTAGTGGGCCACCATGTGAGTACCCCCAGAATCGGCGATCCGGGTGCTGTCTCTGGTTCTGGGCGGCTTGCCTTTATGGCACAGAGGTTGGTGGGTGATCAATTGACTGGTGTCCAAATGTGCTGGTTTGAGGCAGTCAACAGTAAACGTCGCTTCCATGCCATAAATATCTTGCACACATGGGGTCCTGTTGTGTTTGATCACCTGGTAGGGCCCCTCATATGGCTGCTGAAAGAGCACCCGGTATGCTCCCCAGTGTTCGAAGACGTACTTGCAGCTTTTCAGGTCCATGGGGATGAACATTTTGGGCTGGCCGTGTGATGAGGGCTGTGCCAGGGCCAAAGTGCCCAGTCGTTCCCTCAGTTTTTCAAAGGTTACTGCTGGTGGTTCATCCATATCCCTGGCATTAGCCAAGAATTCCCTGGGGATAACTCATACACCATTTCCATTGTCAAAGCAATGAAATCCTCCTTTGGTGTGATACGGTTCCCAGGAAGTCATCAGTCTAATACAGTCCCTTGAGCTGGACCATCAGGGCTGCCTTTAGGTGCCTGCAGAACCTCTCCAACAACCCATTAGCCTGGGGATGGTATGCCATGGTGTGGTGGAGCTGGGTCCCCAGGAAGCTAGTCAGGGTTGCCCAAGATCCTGAGGTGAATTAAGCAACCCTGTGCGATGTCAGGTACTCTGAGACTCCGAACCTGGGCTACCCATGTGTTTATTAGGGCTCTGGCACAGGCCTGTATTAAGGTTTCCACCAGCGGGACCGCCTCCAGCCACCTTGTGAGATGGTCTACCATCGTCAACAGATACCGTGCCCCCTCGTGACACCGGCAGAACTCCCACGATATCTATGTGCACATGACTGAACCTCCATCGTGTCAGCTCGAATGGCTGGGGGGGAGGGTGCACTTTGATATGTGTCAGCACCTTTGTGTGTAGGTTTTGGCCCATTGACTGAACTATTTGTAGAGGCCATGCTGGCCACCATCTTGGTAGTGGTCCTGATGGCTGGGTTTCCAGGTTATGCACCACTTCAAACACTGGTTGTCTCCAAGCTGCTGGGATGATGGGACGAGGCTTGCCAGTCAAAATGTCACACCAGAAAGTTTGGTTGCCGGGGCCATCTGCTATGCTTAGGCCAGGGCCATGTAATCATCGCCCTGGGACAGAGTCTATATTGCCTTGACTATCGGCTGAGATAATGAGTCGGCCACTATGTTGGTCTTTCCGGCAATATGATCGATTTCCATGGTGAACTCGGATATGTAGGACAGGTGACTTTGCTGCCTGGGTGACCATGGGTCCGACACTTTATTAAAGCGAAAATCAACGGTTTGTGATTTGTGAAGACCTTGAATCATCTCCCCTCCAGAAAATAACTAAGATGTCAGACCACTAGGTATACTGCCAGGAGTTCATGGTCAAAAGCCCTGTACTTGAGCTTGGGGGGCTGCAGATTCCTGCTGAAGAAGGCCAGGGGTTGCCATTGTCCATTGACCAATTGCTCAAGTACCCACCCTTCACAACTGCTGTGTTGGATGCATCCACCATGAGAGCGGTCGGGGCATCTATTCTCAGCTGCACCAGGAACTTGGCATTGGCCAGGGCGTCTTTAGTGTTCTGGAAAGCTTCCAATGCTTCTTCGTCTCACAACCACAGTTTTTCCCTGCCATGAGTGAGAATAATGGGAACATGATGTGGGCTGCCACCGGTATGAAGCAATGATAGAAATTAATCATACCAGTGGACTCCTGGAGACCCTTCAACATGTGTGGCTTGTTGAAACACCCGACGGACTCTGCCTTTTCAGGCAGAGATGTCAACCTGTGTCTATTGATTCTGTGGCCTAGGAAGTCTATTGTCTCTTGCCTGAACTGGCATTTGGCCGGGTTGATGGTCAGGCCAAACTCGCTGAGGCAGGCACATAGTTGTCTTATGTGGGCTGCGTGTTCTTGATGGTTATGGCTGGCTATCAGAATGTCATCAAAGTAAATGAATGCAAACTTGAGATCCCAGCCCACCACATTCATTAATGTCTGGAATGTCAGCTGTGTTTTTTTTAGCCCGGAAGCCATCCTCAGGTACTCAAACAAACTGAAGGGCATGATGATGGTGGTGGTTTTAACGATGTCCTCAGGGTGGACCAGAATCTGGTGATAATCCCTGATGAGGTCGACCTTGGAGAATACCCGTGCCCCCTATAAGTTCACAGTAAAATCTTGTATGTGGGGCACCAGATACCTATCCTGTATGGTGACCTCGTTGAGATGGTGATAATCTCTGCACAGTCTCCGTACTCCTGCCTCCTTCAGTACTATGTGCAGGGGAGATGCCCAGGAACTGTCGGACCACCACACGATTCCCAGCTCTTCCATCTTCAGGAGCTCCTCCTTTGCGAGGTTGAGTTTTTCAGGGGGGAGGCCTTGGCTTGTAGGGGGGGTCCTTTGTGAGAATGTGGTGCTGTACCCTGTGTTTCAGTTCTGCTGAGGTAAATTGTGGCACCACGATGGAGGAGAATTCTGCAAGGATCTGTGTGAACTCGCTGGCGGCAGTGATAGAATTTTGGTGGGGGGCGGGTAGCTTGGCCTCCCCCTGGGAGAAAGTTTGGAAACTCTTGGCGTTTATTAGCCACCACCCCTTGAGGTCCATTGACAGTCAGTGAGTCCTGAGGAAATCTGCTCCCGGGAGCAGTTATTGCCCTGCTGCCAGGGTGAATATCTACATGAAATGGCTGTCCCCAAAGTGAAGTGGTATGATTCTTATATTGGAATTGTTCGCTGCCCTCAGGGATGGGCCCGACTCCCCAGTATGGGTGTCATAGGCTGAGGTGGGCAGGACGCTGATCTCCTTGATAACCATGGTGGAGAAATTCAGCAGATAAAACAGGGTACTTTATATAGGAAAGATAAAGGGAAATAACCAACATTTCAGGCTTGAGCCCTTCATCAGGGTATGGACATTTTTCCATACCTAGGTGAAGGCTGAAGCCCAAAACATGCGGTATGTATCTTTATCTTTCCTATATAAAGTACCCTGTTTGACCTACGGAGTTTATCCACCATGTGTTTTTACCTCAACCGCAGTGTCTGCAGATTTTTGTGTTTTACCTCTGTGGAAGAAATGACTGAGACAATAAGTCAAACTGTTCATGTGAATGGAGAAAGAGACAGGACCTGGAAAATCATGAGAATGGAAGATTACAGAAAAGTATAAGTGAGCTCAACAACAGTGAGCAAAATGATATTCTGATGTCCAGGGTCAGGGTCATAATCCAGAAGAAGGTGAAGGCCCAAGAGCTAATATACAACTTCTGAAAAATCCATTCATTAAGCAATAAGAGTTGTCAAAGTTTTAAGGACAACTCATCTAAAGCTGAAGCAGAAGAAAAAGTCAGAATCCAATGGCTGTTCTGAGCAAACAAAAGAAATTGAAGGTAGAGCAGTAGATGTGGTCTATATAGATCTTAGTAAGGCATTTGACAAGGTCCCTCATGAGGGACTTGTTCAGAGAGTCGAGAGGCATGAGATCCATGACTGTGTGGCTTGCATGTAGAAAGCAGAGAGTAGACGTGGACAAAAAATATTCTGCCTGGAGGTCAGTGACTAGTGGATCCAAGGATCTGTTCTGGGACCCCCCGCTCTTTGTGATTTTTGAAAATGACCTGGATGAAGAAGCAGAAGGATGGGTCAGTAGGTTTGCAGATGATGCGAAGGATGGAGAAGTTGTGGATAGTGTTGAAGGTTGTTGTAGATTACAAAAGGATATAGACCAAATGCAGAATTGGGCGGAAAAGTGACAGTTGGAGTTCAAGCTGGATAAGCGTGTGGTGATGTATTTTGGTAGGTCAAACCAGAAGGCTGAGTCCAGGGTTAGTAGTTGGATGCTTAACAGTGTGGAGGAACAGAGGGAACTTGGGAGTCCAAATCCATACATCTCTCAAGGTTGCCATGCATGTTGATAGGATAGTTAAGAAAGCCTATGGGATGCTGGGCCTCATTAATACGGGAATTGAGTTCAAGAGTCGAGGCGACATATTTTAACTCTACAAATCTACAAATTTCTGGTGAGATCACAATTACAGAATTGTGTTCAGTTCTGGTCCTTTCTTGGGTTGTCCTTCCAAACTACAACACCCCACACCTAGTCTGCATTAAATTCCATCTGCAAATTTTCAGCCCATTTTTCCAGCTGGTCCAGATCCCTCTGCAAGCTTTGAAAGCCTTCTTTGCTGTCCATAATGCCTCCAATCATAGTGTAATCTGCAAACTTGCTGATCCAATTTACCACATTATCAGCCAGATATAGATGACAAACATCAATGGTCCCAGCACTGATCCCTGAGGCACACCACTAGTCGCAGGCCTCCAGTCTGAGAAGCAATCATCCACCACTACTCTCTGGCTTCTCCTGACCGGCCATTGTCAAATCCAGTTCACTACTTCACCATGAATACTTAGCATCTGAACCTTCCTGACTAACCTCTCATGTGGGACCTTGTTAAAGGCTTACTTAAATCCATGTAGACCACATCCACCTCTTTCCTTCATCAACTTTCAAGGTAACCTTTGTAAGGTAAAACATCATGAGATGGGAATGTGTAGGGAGTTACCCTGTACAGGGCAGTAACAAGAAGGGGAGGTGTCCTTGTACTCCTGTTAGGTAAAACATCATGAGATGGGAATGTACAGGGCTGTAACAAGATGTAAATGCATCCTTGTACTTACAAGATAAGAGAGACATTGATGGATTGAGAGGCAGGAAGCTAGCAGGGAAAGGATAGCAACAGTTTTAGTCATTGGACAAGTAATGATATGATGATGTTCTAAGCACATATCCAAGGGTATAAAAAAATCACCATTTTGCTGATAACGGCAGAATGCATTCTCCGACTAACTTTGTTAGTCGCAAGTGTTACAATCCGGTAATAAAGAACAAAGAACCCTGATTTCGACTCAGCCTGGTGTTTGTCTCACTCATTCATGAACAAAGCAGACCTAACACCTTCTCAAAAAACTATATAAGATTGGTTAAACATGACCTACTATGCACAAAGCCACGTGGACTATCCTTTATTAATTTCTGGCTATGCAAATAATTGTAAATCCATTCTCTTAGGACACCTTCCAATAATTTGCCTACAGGCTCACCATTTTATCATTTCCAGGGTTACCTTTGGAGCCTTTTTTAAACAACAGAATAACAAGAGCTACCGTTCAATCCTCTGGCACCACACCTGTGGCTAAGGATATTTTAAATATTTCTGCTGGAGCCCCTACAATTTCTACAGTAGCCTCCCTTAAGGTTTGAGGGAATATCTTGTCAGGCCTTGGGGGTTTATCCATCCTCATTTACTTTAAGATAGCAAGCACTTTCTCCTCTTAAATCTATATAGGTTCTTTACTTACTCCGATGCTATGTCTGTTTCCTGAGTGAATATTGATGTAATGGAGGACCTCAGTAGTTCCTCTGTTTGCGCGAAAGCCGCACTGTGATTCTGGGAGAACATTTTCGGCGACACTAGGTATTATTCTATTTAGGAGAATCCTAGCGAAGATTTTGCCTGCAATGGAGAGCAGCGTGATTCCCCTGTAGTTTGAGCAGTCTGATTTCTCGCCTTTGTTTTTGTACAGGGTGATGTTGATGGCATCACGAAGATCCTGAGGCAGTTTTCTTTGGTCCCAGCAAAGCTTGAAAAACTCATGCAGTTTGGCATGCAGAGTTTGGCCACCAGCCTTCCAGACCTCTGGGGGGATTCCATCCATACCTGCTGCTTTGCCACTTTTCAGTTGTTCAATTGCCTTATATGTCTCTTCCCGGTTGAGGACCACATCCAGCTCTAGCCTTAGGGGCTGTTGAGGGAGCTGGAGCAGGGCGGAATCTTGGACTGCTCCCCACCATGACTACCACCCCCCACCCCCCACATCTCCATTGGGCACACAAAACTCAAAACGGTCAACTAGTTTACCTAGCTCTTCAGCGCTTGACGTCCTGTTTTGCGGAAACTGCCAAAATGTTTGGCCTGGAAGTCAGCCTGAAGAAAACTGAGGTCCTCCATCAGCCAGCTCCCCACCATGACTACCAGCCCCCCCACATCTCCATCGGGCACACAAAACTCAAAACGGTCAACCAGTTTACCTATCTCGGCTGCACCATTTCATCAGATGTAAGGATCGACAACGAGATAGACAACAGACTCGCCAAGGCAAATAGCGCCTTTGGAAGACTACACAAAAGAGTCTGGAAAAACAACCAACTGAAAAACCTCATAACGATAAGCGTATACAGAGCCGTTGTCATACCCACACTCCTGTTCGGCTCCGAATCATGGGTCCTCTATCGGCATCACCTACGGCTCCTAGAACGCTTCCACCAGCGTTGTCCCCGCTCCATCCTCAACATTCATTGGAGCGACTTCATCCCTAACATTGAAGTACTCAAGATGGCAGAGGATGACAGCATCGAATCCACGCTGTTGAAGATCCAACTGCGCTGGGTAGGTCACGTCTCCAGAATGGAGGACCATCGCCTTCCCAAGATCGTGTTCTATGGCGAGCTCTCCACTGGCCATCGTGTCAAGAGGTACAAGGACTGCCTAAAGAAATCTCTTGGTGCCTGCCACATTGACCACCGCCAGTGGGCTGATATCGCCTCAAGCCGTGCATCTTGGCACCTCACAGTTCGGCGGGCAGCAACCTCCTTTGAAGAAGACCGCAGAGCCCACCTCACTGACAAAAGACAAAGAAGGAAAAACCCAACACCGAACCCCAACCAACCAATTTTCCCCTGCAACCGCTGCATCCGTGTCTGCCTGTCCCGCATCGGACTTGTCAGCCACAAACGAGCCTGCAGCTGACGTGGACATTACCCCTCCATAAATATTCGTCCACGAAGCCAAGCCAAAGAAGATTGATGTAAAAAATACATTTCAGATCTCCCCTATCTCTGATCTTCAAGGGGACCAATTTGGTCCCTTACTATCTTTTTGCTGTTAATATACCTGTAGAAACCCTTAGGATTTACCTTCACATTGTCTGGCAAAGCAACTTCTTGACTTATTTTTAGTTTTTCTGATTATTTTTTTGAGGGTTTTTTTGCATTTTTTCTTTTCCAATTTTTTTTTATTGAGTTTAACATATAAACTTACACACAAAATATTTGGAAAAACACATAACCAGTCATCTCATGAATATACATATTAAAAAAAAGCAAATTGATGGAACTATATTAGACAATTCCTTGATCTACACAAGAAACAAGTAATTAATTAATCAATCTATAATAACCATGTTAAACCCATAATTGACAAGTCAAACTTAATAAGCTTTAATAAAAAAAGGTAAAAAACAAACAAAAAGTTTTTATTGCATTTTTCATACTCAATTACCTCATTTTTCTCCATGCTGCCTATACCTCTCTCTTCTTCTGAACCAGATCCCCAATATCCCTCAAAAACCAAGGTTCCCTATTCCTGTTAACCTTGTCCTTGATCCTGACAGGAAAGCACAAATCTGTACTCTCAAAATTTCACTTTCAAAGATCCTCCATTTACCTTGCCTGAAAACAAACTTATCCTAATCCATGCATTCTAGATCCTTTCTCATTTCCTCAAAGTTGGCCTTTCTCCAATTTAGAATCTCACCTCGAGATCCAGACCTATCCTTCACCATAATTAACTTAAAACTAATGGCAGAGGTCGACAGCATCGAGTCCACGCTGCTGAAGATCCAGCTGCGCTGGGTGGGTCACGTCTCCAGAATGGAGGACCATCGCCTTCCCAAGATCGTATTATATGGCGAGCTCTCCACTGGCCACCGTGACAGAGGTGCACCAAAGAAAAGGTACAAGGACTGCCTAAAGAAATCTCTTGGTGCCTGCCACATTGACCACCGCCAGTGGGCTGATAACGCCTCAAACCGTGCATCTTGAGAGGAGTCACGTGATGGAGTAGTGGCCGGACGGTGAACTCCAGCCCTCTCCAGAAAAGTCGGGAAAAACAAGAGAAAATACAAAGGCACAGAAATACAAGTTAAAGAAAAGTGAGTATAAAGGTGGAAAGAAGATGGAGACAAAAGGAGAAAAATCAAAATCAACGGAAAGAAGAGAGGAAGAGAAGACAACGGAGGAAAAAGGTGAAGGCCTTACCTGTCCGAAGAGGCCCGCTGTGGAGAGAAGACCCCACTACCTCAGGTCGGTAGAAAGAGAACTACAACAATGGCTCACAGAGCCGAGTAAAAGTGCGCAACCGCGCATGCGCGACTCCTCGCGCATGCGCGATGCGCATACAAAAAAACACACCGACGGGAGGGGGGACCAGCTGGGGAGTCGATCTCCACAGCCGGCAACGACAGCTGCAGAACACCTGCAGCAAGAAGAGACCACAGAAGACAATAGAAACAAGAAAGAAGAGGAGGAAAGGGCAGCAAAGAAACAACAGATGGTCAACCTAGAGGAAGAAGAAGAGGAAGAGGAAGAGTACAGGGAAATAGAAGAAGAAAAGATAGGCAAGGTAAAGGAGGTACTTGCTCTTGTTAGAGGATACATGGAGTCATTTAAAGAATGGCAAACACAGGAATTCAATGATTTAAGAAGAAGAATAAACAACACAGAAAAGAAAATAAATAAAATGGATATGACCTTAACAGAAATGGGGAAAAAAATGGACAAGATGGAAGAACGGGCAATAGCAGCAGAAATGGAGGTAGAAGACTTAAAAAAGAAATTGGAGGAATCTAATAAAAAAACTAAAGAGACACAAGAATTACTAGCCCAAAAAATAGATATAATGGAAAATTATAACAGAAGAAATAACATAAAGATAGTGGGCCTTAAGGAAGATGTAGAAGGCAAGAATATGAGGGAGTTTATAAAAGAATGGATCCCTAAGGCCCTAGGATGTCCAGAACTACAGCAAGAAATGGAAATAGAAAGGGCACATAGAGCATTGGCCCCTAAACCACAACCACAACAAAAACCAAGATCTATTGTAGTAAAATTCCTAAGATATACTACAAGAGAAAAGGTACTGGAGAAGACAATGGAAAAAGTAAGAGAGGGCAACAAACCACTGGAGTATAAAGGGCAAAAAATCTTCATTTATCCAGATATAAGCTTTGAACTCCTAAAGAAGAGAAAAGAGTTCAATGCAGCAAAAGCGATTTTATGGAAGAAAGGATATAAATTTACACTGAAGCACCCTGCGGTATTGAAAATATTTATTCCAGGACAACAAAACAGACTATTCTCGGATCCAGAAGAAGCACGAAAATTTGCAGAACAATTACAAAAATAGACTGAGGGATGAAGACGGGTAATGAGAGCAAAAATTATCACGATTGATATGTATGTGGGTAAAGACAAAAATAGACTGAGGGATGAAGACGGGTAAGGAGGGTAAAAATGACCACGATTGATATGTATGCGGGTAAAGAGGTATAAGAGTGAATAGAGACAATGGGCATATGTGAAAGTATCTGTAATTAGAGGAAAACATAGAAAGTATAGACAAGAATTAATAAGGGAAGGTAATGGAATAGAGAGAATAAGGAGGGAACTAAAAGAGTGACCTTTGTGACATATAAAAAACGAAATCTTTTCTGGGGGGGGCTGGGTGGGGGGAAAAGAGCGGTCACTGCAAAATCAGTTGACGCTTGCGAGTGGATTCGCAAATCCAAATGGAGAGGGGAGATGTGGTTGTCCGACAAGGGATAAAGGGCAACTCAGGAGGGGAAGGGGAGATTGGGGATAAAGAAGATAGAAATAGGAGAATAAGGAAAATGTTGGATGTTGTAGGAATGTTGTCTGGTAAAGAGTTGAAAATAAGAAAACAGAAATGGAAAAGGAGGAAAGGTAATGATGGAAAAACGGAAAGAGAAGATAAACAAAATATAAAATGGCTACGCTGATCTATATGACTCTAAATATTAATGGAATACATAACCAAATTAAAAGGAAGAAACTACTAAATTTACTGAAAAAGGAAAAAATAGATATAGCATTTGTCCAAGAAACACATTTAACTGAATTGGAGCACAAGAAATTAAAGAGAGATTGGGTAGGACATGTAACAGCAGCATCGTATAATTCAAAAGCAAGAGGAGTGGCTATATTAATTAGCAAAAATGTGCCATTTAAAATAGAAGAGGAAATAATAGATCCAGCAGGGAGATATGTTATGATAAAATGTCAGATATATTCAGAGCTTTGGAATCTACTTAATATATATTCACCTAACGAAGAAGATCAAAAGTTTATGCAAGATATCTTTTTGAAGGTAGCTAATACGCAAGGGAACATACTAATAGGAGGGGATTTCAATCTGAATTTGGATCCAAATATGGATAAAACGGGGAAAAAAATTAACAGGAAGAACAAAGTAACCAAATTTATAATTAAATCAATGCAAGAAATGAAACTTGTGGACATATGGAGGAAACAAAACCCAAAAGAAAAGGAATACTCATACTACTCGACTAGACATAAAACATACTCAAGGATAGACCTATTCCTGTTATCAGCCCACATACAAGGGAGAGTTAGGAAAACGGAATATAAAGCTAGACTATTATCGGACCACTCACCCCTGTTATTGGCAATAGAGCTAGAAGACATCCCTCCAAGAATGTATAGATGGAGATTAAACCCCATGCTACTTAAAAGACAGGATTTTAGAGAATTTATTGAAAAACAATTAAAAATGTACTTTGAAGTAAATACGGAATCAGTGGAAGATAAGTTTATACTATGGGACGCAATGAAAGCATTCATTAGAGGGCAAATAATAAGTTATGCAACCAAGATGAAGAAGGACTATAATCAGGAAACAGAGCAGTTGGAAAGGGAAATAATAAACATAGAAAAAAAATTAGCAATAAAGGAAGATACAACCAAAAGAAGAGAATTGGCGGATAAAAAAATAAAATATGAAACATTACAAACATATAAGGTGGAGAAGAATATAATGAAGACAAAACAGAAATATTATGAACTAGGGGAAAAAACACACAAAATCCTAGCATGGCAGCTTAAGACAGAGCAAACTAAGAAAATGGTATTGGCAACAAGGAAAAAAGACAAACAAATTACATATAATCCAAAAGAAATTAAGGAAAACTTCAGAGAATTCTATGAACAATTATACCGAACCGAAAACGAAGGGAAAGAAGGGAAAATAGATGAATTTTTGACTAAAATTGAACTACCAAAACTACAAATAGAGGAACAAAATAAATTAACAGAACCATTTGGAACAGTAGAAATACAAGAGATAATAAAAAATTTACCAAATAATAAGACACCAGGAGAGGATGGACTCCCAATAGAATTCTACAAAACATTTAAAGACCTAATAATACCGCCCCTCCTGGATGTAATCAACCAGATTGATGAGACACAAAACTTACCAGATTCATGTAAAACAGCAATAATTACAGTGATACTAAAACAAGGGAAAGATCCACTCTCACCAGCGTCATATAGACCAATATCTCTGCTAAACACAGATTATAAGATAATAGCTAAACTATTAGCGAACAGATTAGCAGAACAGGTACCGAAAATGGTAAATTTAGACCAAACTGGATTTATCAAAAAAGACGCACAACAGACAATATTTGTAAATTTATTAACTTAATTCATGCAGTAGAAGGAAATAAAGCACCGGCAGTAGCAGTTGCTTTAGACGCAGAGAAGGCCTTCGACAGAGTAGAATGGAATTACTTGTTCAAAGTATTGCAAAAATTCAGTTTACCGGAGAAGTATATTAATTGGATTAAAGCATTATATAAGGGACCGTTAGCGAAAGTGACAGTAAATGGACATGTATCAAAGCAATTTAACTTAAGCAGGTCAACGCGGCAGGGATGCCCACTATCACCATTATTGTTTGCGCTAGCTATAGAACCACTAGCAGAATCGATAAGAAGAGATAATAATATAAAAGGAATAAAAATAAAAGACAGGGAATATAAAATCAGTCTGTTTGCGGATGATGTGATAGTGTACTTAACAGAACCAGAACTATCAATAAAAGAACTATATAAGAAATTGAAGGAATATGGAGAAGTGTCGGGATACAAGATAAACGTAAATAAAAGTGAAGCAATGCCTATGAATAACGCGGATTTCTCAAAATTTAAGGAGGAATCCCCATTCAGATGGCAAACGCAGGCAATAAGATACCTAGGTGTGCAAATAAACAAAAATCTAGGCCAATTATATAAACTCAATTACAATCCACTAATGAAAAAATTACAGGACGATTTAGAGCATTGGAAAGAGCTACCACTAACACTGATAGGAAGGATAAACTGTATTAAAATGAACATTTTTCCAAGGATACTATACTTATTTCAGGCATTGCCAATACAACTGACAGAAAAATTCTTCAAAGAGTTAAAGAAAATAATAAGGAGATTTTTATGGAGAGGGGGGAAACCGAGGATAGCACTAGACAAATTAACAGAATGGTATAAACAAGGAGGCTTACAATTGCCAAACTTCAAAAATTATTATAGAGCCGCACAATTAAGGTACCTATCAGATTTTTATCAAACAAGGGAAAAACCAGACTGGACGAGACTAGAATTAGATAAAATAGGGGAAAAGATACCTGAACACATATTATATAAATGGGACGAAAAATTGGTACAACATAGAACTTCTCCAGTATTACACCATCTCCTCAATATATGGAAGAAGATTCATGTAGAAAGAAATAAAATAAATTACCAAATACCAAAACTAATATTGACGCAAAATAAGCTACTCCCTTTTACAATAGACAACCTTGCCTTTAGAAAATGGGAAAAAAAAGGGATTAAAAGAATAGAAAATTGTTTTTCAGGAAGTAGATTCTTATCCTTTGAACAAATGAGAGATAAGTACAATATAACGGGAGATACAGCGCTGGCATATTACCAACTGAGATCCTACTTGAAAGATAAATTAGGAAGCAACTTGAGTTTACCAGAGGGAAGTAACCTTGAATATGTGATTACAGATACAATGTTAATCAAAAGATTTATAAAAAATATGTATATTAAACTGCAAGAAAAGGAAAATGAGGAAACAAATGGTAAAACTAAACAAAAATGGGAACAAGATTTAAATATAAAGATAAAAAAGGAAACATGGGAGAAGTTATGCTCTGGAACGATGAGAAATACAATAAATACGAGGCTGCGTATGATACAATATAATTGGTTACACAGACTATACATTACACCACAAAAGTTAAATAAATGGGACCCAACAGTATCTGATAGATGTTTTCGATGTAAAAAAGAAAGGGGAACAACAATTCATGCAATCTGGACATGTGAGAGAGTAGAAAAATTTTGGGATGATCTCAATCAGATATTAAATAAAATAACAGAAAACAATATACCAAAGAATCCAGAGATCTTTCTCCTAAGTAACATAAAAAATAAAGAATTTGGAATTGACTTGGAGGATGCACAAAAAAGATTTGTTAAGATAGCCCTAGCTGTAGCAAAAAAATGTATTATGTCAACCTGGAAATTGGAAGATAATTTGAAAATACAACAATGGTATATAGAAATGAATAAATGTATTCCATTAGAAAAAATAACATATAGTTTAAGAAATAATATTGAAATATTCGAACAAGTATGGGAGCCTTACATTAAATACAATAGCGAAAACCTACCGGGAACAAACATTACCTAAGTTGATGGAAGGAGAAGAGAAGAAAAGAATGGACTCAGTAGAATTTCTGGTGTATTTTTGTTGAATGACAACATTGTCTAACTGAATTAATGCAACCTAGATTGTATAACTAAAATGGATGAGAGGGGGGGGGATGGGGGGGTGGCTTGGGAGGAGGGAGGGGGGAGGGAGAAAAAGTCACTGTAAATGTGTGGAAAAGAAAAAGTGTATATCATGGCTATTGTGATTTATGGTGTGAAAAATAAAAAATTTAAAATAAAAAAAAAAAAAAACCGTGCATCTTGGCGCCTCACAGTTTGGCGGGCAGCAACCTCCTTTGAAGAAGACCGCAGAGCCCACCTCACTGACAAAAGGCAAAGGAGGAAAAACCCAACACCCAACCCCAACCAACCAATTTTCCCTTGCAACCGCTGCAATCGTGTCTGCCTGTCCCGCATCGGACTTGTCAGCCACAAACGAGCCTGCAGCTGACGTGGACTTTTTACCCCCTCCATAAATCTTCGTCCGTGAAGCCAAGCCAAAGAAAAAGAAGAATGGCAAAATGATCACTGGAGCTAAAATGTTTCCCTATACATACTTCTGTCACCTGTCCTGCCTCATTCCATAAAAGGAGATTCAGTATTGTGTTCTCTCTAGTTGTTACCTCTATATATTGATTTAGAAAACTTTCCTGAACACATTTGACAAACTCCAAGCCATCCAGCCCTTTTACAGTCTCGGAGTCCCAGTCAATATGCGGAAAATTTAAAAATCCCTATTATCACAACCTTTACCTGTCTGCTATTGCTCTATAGATTTGTTTCTCCAATTCTTGTTGACTATTGGGTGGTCTATAATACAATCCCATGAGTGTGGTCATACCTTTCCTGTCTCTCAGGTGTACCCATATATCCTCAGTAGACGAGTTCTCTGGTCTGTCCTGCCTGAACACAGCTGTGATATTTTCCCTGTCGAGCAATGCCACTCCTCCACCTTTCATCCCACCACCCTCCCCCTTCTGTTCTATTGTGTCTAAAGCTATGGAAGCCTGGAACATTGAGTTGCCAGTCCTGCCCCTCCTACAACCAAGTTTCATTAATGGCCACAATCTCACAATTCCATTTGCCAAGCTACGCTCTAAGCTCGTCTGTCTTTCCTACAATATTCTCCTGTGTCACTCAGAGAAACCTGCAATTAGCGCCATTGAGGTTCATGTTCTTAATCTCCTTTCTATCTCCATATCCTCACCCCGCCTGACCTATTTTTTCTCATTGACACCAGTGTGAAGAATCATTTCTGGTTGTTCAATTACCCCACCAGAATTTTCTGCAGCCGCTCAATGATATTCTTAACCTTGCCTGCAGGGAGGTAACTTGCCATGCTGGGATCACTTACGTAACCACAGAAATGTACATCTGCTGCCCTAACTATGAATTCCTGTCCTGATCTTTCTTGTCTCTCCCTGTGTAGCTGATTTATGTGAACACGTGGCTGTTCTACCTTTTCCCTGTCTGTTTATAAACGAATGCCTTGCTGAGTAAGCACATTTGATAACAAATACCTCTACAAAACACTAAAACCTACAAGCCAAATTGGCTGACCAAAGGTTGAAAAGAATATTCAGGGAAAGATTATGCTTTATCTCATCGGGCCCAGAAATATGAAACTTCTTATTTATAAAGTCATTCTCAAAAGCATTTCAGCAAAGATTATATGGGGTTAAGGTGGCTGACCAGGAATCCAGAGACAAAAATCCAATCTAAACATCTTTGTAACTTGTTAGAACTAGTTTTTCCACTGATGTAGACTTGTAGGTGGGAGATTAATGTCAATAGTAATGTAGAAAAGTTGGTGTATTTTAAATGGTAAAAGAAAACTTGTGTGGTATGCAAACACAGGTGCTCTGTGGCTGAATAACCAGTTTTTCATTTTATAAATTGAAATTAAAAATGCTTACACAGTTTTGTCCTATTAACCAGCACATTGATCAGTCACATTGCAGTCATAGTTTTTGCAACAAATAAACGGTATCACATTAGACTGAGAGTTGTGACTAATAGGCTTTTATCACCATAAAACATCAGCACATCTCACATGCTCCTAACCCGGTTCCAAGGTAGGTACTGAGGAAGGGGTTTGGATGTAACAGCCTTTATGGGGATTCAGAGGGGAGGAGTTCACAGGTAAAGGGGTGGGCCAGCCCATACAGTACATTCATACAGACAGTGCTAATAGCTATACAGTGATTTCACCACATTCACACCTTCTTTTGAACCTGAGTCCAGCAGGGTGAAGTGAATCAATGTCCATTATAAGTTCAGCCTATCCGGTGGTCTTGTCTGTCATTGTGACCATTGCAATGTGGCCCAGCTGCTGGCTCCTGGGCGGTATTTTGCGGGTCAGGCTGGGTCTCCAATGGCTGAGGGGGGTTAATAGGATTGTGGGGTTGCTCGGTCTTCAGCTGGGGTGGGGTGCTGGGTGTGATCAGTGGGGCCAGGTGGCCTGTTATACCTCCGAAGGTTGTAAGGTGAGGGTATACTGTTTGTTTGGTCGGGGGGGGTGGTCCCTGCATCCGCCAAGTCCCGGATGGTAACTGTCTTGCCGCCCATCCTGGTACTCCACATGAGCATACTAGGGGTTTATGTGAAGAAGGTGAACCTTCTCAACCAAGGGGTCAGCCTTATGGCTCCTGGTATGTCTCCAGAGCAGAACAAGCCCAGGGTTTGTCAGCCAGGATGGCTATGTGGTTCCTGACGCTGACTTCCTGGGGAAGGAAAAGAGCCTTTCGTGCAGGGTAGCATTAGTAGCGGTACAGAGGAGGGACCAGGTAGCATGGAGTGCCTCAGGGAGGACCTCTTGCCATTGGGAAATGGGCAGGCCTTTCAACCTGATGGCTAGGGGGAATGTCTTCCAAATGGTGGCGTTCTCTCTTTCTAACTCCCTCAGGAGTTATCCCTCATGGTCCTGCTCGTGGCTCTGCTTGTGCTATGTCCTTGATCAGCAGGTACTGAAGCAGCTCCTCACTCATAAATGAGGATCCCCAGTCACTATGGATATAGCAGGGGTATCTGAACAATGTGAATATGCTGAATAGTGATTTTATGACTGTGGCCATGGTCACGTCTGTGCAGGAGATAGCGAAAGAGAAGTGTGAGTATTCATCAATAATGCTGAGAAAGAATACATTTTTGTTGGTGGAGGGAAGGGGGGCCCTTGAAGTCCATACTCAGGCATTTGAAAGGGCAGGTGGCTTTAACCAAGTGGGTTTTGTCTGGCCAGTAGAATTGGGGTTTGCATTCGGCACAAACCAGGCAGCTTCAGATCAGTTCCCTGATATCCTCAACCGAGTAAGGGAGGTTGTGAGCCTAATGAAGTGGTAGAGCCTGGTGACCCCAAGGTAGCAGAGGCTTTTGTGGACGACTTGGAGGCGGTCCAACTGTGTGTTGGTGCACGTCCCTCGGGACATCGGGAGACTTGTTGAGCTTCCCAGTCCAGTACAAGATCTCATCGTTGTAGGTGGATAGCTCAATTCTCCACCTCAGGATTTTGTCGTTTTCTTAATTTTTCCCCACTGTTTGTTATTGTACATAAAACCGACTGCATGTTGGTCAGTCAGCAGGGTGAACGGTTTGCTGTCCAGGTAGTGTCTCCAGTGGTGCACAGCTTCCACTATGGCTTGGGCCTCCTTCTCGATGGCTGAGTGCCGGAGTTCAGACACTGGAGCGTCCTGGAAAAAATATGTCATGGGCCTGCTTACCTGGTTGAGCATGGCAGCCGAGGCAAAGTCAGACACATCACTCTCCACCTGGATCGGGATGGATTCGTCTACAGTGTGCTTTGCCGCCTTGGCGATGTCGCCCTTGATACATATGAACGCCGCTTGGTCTTCAGCCAATGGGGGAAAGGTGGTTATTTGGGGGTGGGCTTTGTCTGCATAATTAGGGACCCTCTTGGAGTAGTAGAAAAATAACCCCAAACACCTTTTCAGGACATTGAGGTTGTGGGGCAGTGGGAACTCTAACAGGGGTGCATACAGTCAGGGTTGGGCCCAATTATGCCTTTCTCCACCATGCAACCAAGGATGGCCAGCTGTGAAGAGCGGAACATGCACTTAAGTTGAGACTTATGGCCGTCTGGAGAAATTTTTGTAGGTTAACGTCATGATCCTGATGGTGGTGGCTGCAGACAATCACAGTGTCCAGATAGGGAAACATGGCCTTTAACCTGTAGTTGTCCACTATCCAGTCCATCTCCCTCTGGAAGATGAAGACCCCACTGGTGACCCCGAAGGGGACCCAGAAGAAGTGGTAGAGGCGGCAGTCCATCTCAAAGGCAGTGTATTGGCTGTCCTCTGGGCAAATCAGGAGTTGGTGGTAAGCCGACTTGAGATCGATGGTTGAGAAGACCCGGTACTGGGCGATCTTGTTGGTGATGCGGGGGTGGGGGTAGGCATCCAGCTGGGTAAATCGGTTTACGGTCTGACTATAGTCTATGACCATGCGGTGTTTCTCTCCACTCTTTAACCATTACCACCTGTGCCCTCAGGGGCTGGTGCTGGATTCTATGATCCCTTCAGCCAGAAATTGTTTAACTTTGGCTTTGTCCCCGGGGCTGTATCGCCTGCCCTTGATGGTGAACGGCTTGCAGTCAGGGGTAAGGATCTCAAACAGGGGTGGCAGTGGGACCTGGAGGGTGGACAGGCTGCAGGTCGTTTTTGGAGGGGAGGCCAGGTGGTTTAAAAATTGATAGATGCGGACTGTGAGTGATGGGGGGGGGGGAGGGGTTGGGCCTGTCAAAATGCATCTGAACACTCTTTTTTTTTTCAAAACTTTATTTATTAATTTTAACATATGAAGAAAGTAAGTAATTCACGTACAGAAAAAATACAAAATAAAGTAATACAAGTACAAAGTAACATAGTTAATACAATACCAATCTCGGCATCTCCCCCTAACAGCTAAAAACTAAGACTGAAAAAAAAAACTATTTTTAACCCCTAAACCCCCCCTCCCCACCCCCACGATAAAGAGTGAAGAATTAATACTATTAGTATAATTTTTAAAAATATATATATCTTAAAAAAAAGATCGATATATATAAAAAAACAAAAAATATATTAATTAAGTATTAATTATTAATCCAAAAAAATTTTATTATATAAGAATATATATGAAAAAACAAAAACAAAAAGAACTTAAATGAAAAAAAACAACTAATAATAAAAAACTAAAAAAAGAAAAAAAAGAAAAAAAGAAAGAAAAAAAAGAAAACACATATATAGAAAAAATATATAATAAAAAAAGTTTTTTTAAAGAAAAAAATGATTAATTCAAACTTATTTAAATTGTATATAATCAATGAATGGGGTCGACTTTAACTCATAAAAAGACATCTTATCTTGTATAGAAAAAGATATTCTTTCCATAACCAAATAAAACTTCATCTCTGAATACCACCTATCTAAAGACAATACATTTCTTTTCTTCCAAGTAATCGCTATACTTTTCTTGGCCACTGCCAGCGCTAAGTAAATAAAAGAGATCTGGTAATTATCTAATTCTAAATCAATCAACGGTTGCATATTCCCTAATAAAAATATATCAGGGTCTAATACAATCTGAAGATTATATAGATTATTAAATACAGATCGAATACCTTTCCAAAATTGTTGTAACCGATCACACAACAAACAGCATGTAAAAAAGTACCAGAAACCTGATCACAACGAAAACAAAGATCTGACTTACTAAAACCAAATTTTTTAAATTTTTTGGGTATTAAATATAATTAATGTATAAAACTATAATTAATCATCACCAATCTAGCATTAATCAATTTTCGAACACTATTATGGCAGATTTCAGACCAATCTTCTTCAGTTATTGTTAAACTTAAATCTTTTTCCCATTTCATTTTATCTTTATCCCAATCTATTTTACTTTCACTTTCCAACAAAATACGATACAAAGCTGATATATAACCCTTTTTTTGGAAATGAGAGCACATATTTCTCAAAATCAGTTTCAGACAGTAAATTCATTTGACGACCGCATACCTGTTTTACAAAAGATCTTAACTGATAATACACAAATATAGAATAACCACTTATATCAAATCTCTTTTGCAATTCTACAAAAGAACAAAAATGACCTTCTAAAAAAGTCAGATAAATTATGTATTGTTTCAAAATAGTATTAGATACCATGAAAGGAACAAGTTGATTATTATATAATGGTAATCTTCCCGACCACTTATTTTTCAATCCCATTTTATGTAATTTACTTGTCCATAAATTCATTAAATGTTTCAATATTGGTACATCATAAGTTCGTAACAAATTTTTATTCCATCGAAATAAAAATTCATTCGAAAATTTTTCAGAAATAACTGCCAATTCTATCTGTGCCCAACTAGACGTATCTTGTGTGGCCATTAATGCGCTAAGAAATCTAAATTGAGCTGCTTCATAATAAAATTGAAAGTTAGGTAGCCGTAACCCTCCAAATTGAAAATCCCACATCAATTTTTTCAACGCCACCCTAGCAAATTTTCCTTTCCACAAAAAATCCCTAATTACTTTATATAAATCCTTTAAAAATCTTTTTTGTAAACAACAAGGAATTGATTGAAATAAATACGAGGAAAAATATTAATTTTTATAGTATTAATTCTTCCTAATAAACCCAAAGGTAAATCTTTCCATTTAACCAAATCTGCCTTAATCTTCTTCATTAAAGGAAGATAATTAAGTGAATATAAATTTTGGTAGTCAGTATTAACATTAATTCCCAAATATTTAATTTGTTGCGTCCACTTCAAATTCGTAATATTTCTAAACATTGAATAATCATCTTTACTAATTGATAAAATTTCACTTTTAGTCCAATTAACCTTATAACCAGATAATTGACCATAAATCTCTAAGGAATCTTGAAGTGCTGGCAGAGAAACATCAGGATCCACCAAATACAGCAAAACGTCACCTGCAAATAAATTTATTTTATAATCTTCATTCAAGACTCTCATACCTTTGATACTATCATTCTGACGTATTAATTGTGCTAGAGGTTCAATAACTAAAGCAAACAAGGCGGGTGATAATGGACATCCTTGTCTAGTAGATCTTGTTAAATTAAAGGATTCTGAAAGCAAACCATTAGTGACAACTCTAGCTTTCGGACCATTATACAGAGCCCTAATCATACCAATAAATGAGAGACCAAACGAAAACTTTTCAAGTACTTTAAATAAAAACTTCCATTCTACTCTATCGAATGCCTTTTCTGCATCCAATGAAACCACCATTGGATAATTCTTCTGAGATTTAGATCTATTTATCAAAGTAATTAATCGTAGAATATTATCCGAAGCATACCTATTTTTTATAAAACCTGTTTGATCACAATGTATTATCTTTGGTAAATACTGAGCCAACCTATTAGCCATAACTTTAGCCACTATTTTATAGTCTACATTTAACAAAGATATAGGACGGTAAGAAGCTACCTGTAAGGGATCTTTATCTTTTTTTGGTATAACTGTAATTATAGCATTAGAACAGGACTCAGGTAATTGAAAAGTATCATAAAGTTGTTGTATTACATTCTTAAATAAGGAAGATATATCAACATAAAAAGTCTTGTAAAACCATCTCCACCAGGCGCTTTTCCATTTGGCATATCTTTTATAGCCATTTCAATTTCACTATCCGTAAAAGGTTTATCTAACTCTTGTCTATCTTCTTGAGATAACTGTGGTAAATTCATATTTTTCAAAAAAGAGCCTATTGCATCTTCTTTTATCTCTTTACATTCAGTCAAATAAAGTATTTTGTAAAAATTACAAAATTCATCGTTAATTTCTTTTTGACTAAAAGTAATACCCGATTTATTTCTAATAGCTGGTATAATCCTAGATAACTGTTCTTTTTTTAATTGCCAAGCTAATACTTTATGAGCTTTCTCACCCCATTCATAAAATTTATTTTTTGAACGATTCAACAGACATTCAAATCGATATGACTGTAACTTATTATACTTCAACTTTAAATTAGTTAATTGGATCTTTTAGAATTCAGTAGCTTTCTTTTGAAATTCTTTTTCACAGATTATTTTCTTCTCCAAATCCTCAGTTTCTCTAACTCTCTCTTTCTTCAGTTTGGATGCATAACTGATAATTTGACCTCGTAAAAAAGCTTTCATTGCGTCCCACAAAACAAACTGATCAGAAACAGAGTGAACATTATTAGCAATGAAATCCTCAATTTGTTTTCTCAAATAAACAATAAATTTTGGCTTTTGTAGTAACATAGTATTAAATCTCCATCTTAAAGTATGTTGTGTAACTTGAGAACTTTGATATTCCAGTAATAACAATGAATGGTCCGAGACTAACCTTGCCTTATAATCCACAGATATAACCTTATCCTGTAAATGTGCCGAAATTAAAAAAATAATCAAGTCTTGAAAAAGAATTATGTCGAGAAGAATAAAAAGAAAAGTCTTTCTGTGTAGGATTAAATCTTTCATCATATTAGCCATATGTATCGTCATCTTAGATTTCTTAATTACCTTTGGATACTTATCCAATAATGGTTCTAATACCATATTTATTATTAGCTTGTCCCAATAATAAAGATATTTCTGTAATAAAAGCAGTGTCTTCAACATTTGGAGCATAAACATCAATCAAAGTCCAGGCTTCATTAGAGATCATACAATTCAACTTAAGTAGTCTTCCTCCATTTTTCTCCTCGTCTTGCAATTGAAATGGTAAATTCTTATGTACCAAAACCGCAACTCCTTTTGCCTTTGAATTAAATGAAGAATAGAAGACTTGTCCAACCCAATCCCGGTCTATATCTCTGTTGAAACTGAGTGATTGGCAGCTCTTGAGCAAATGCTATAGCTTCCTTTGGAGAATCAAAGAACTTTGGTTGGTAACCATCTTGAAAAACCTTCAAAACAGCTGGATATCTAAAGGTTGCCTTATAACCTTTCTTCCACAACAACTCTTTAGCAGGGTTGAATTCCCGTCGTTGGAACATAACCTCTTGACTCAAATCCGCATAGAAGAAAACTTGATTATTTTGAATCATCAAGGGTGATTTTCTCTGTTGTGCATTTCTAATAGCGTCTCGTAAAATTATTTCTCTGTCATAATAATTCAAGCAACGAACCAAAACAGGTCTTGGACTTTGACCTGAAATAGGTCTTCTACGCAAAGCTCTGTGAGCACGTTCCAGTATTATACCTTCCGGGAAATGTTCTTGACCCAGCACCTGCGGAATCCATTCAGTAAAAAATTTTCTTGGGTCTGGTCCCTCCATACCTTCCGGCAAACCAATAATCTTTATATTGTTCCGTCTGGATTGGTTTTCCAAATAATCAATCTTTTTCACCAAATTTTTATTTTGAGTTTGTAAGTCTTCAACCATTTTGGTCACATCAAGAACTTGATCCCGTATTTCGTCTATATCTTCTTCACACGAATTAAATTTATCTCTCACTTCAAGCTTAAAAGCTCCAAACTCAGCCATCTGTTGAGAATGTATTTTCACCAGGGTATTAAACCTAGTACCAAGTTCAGTCATAATCTTGGATAATCCCTGCATTGTATAAGATCATTTAGATTCAAGATTCACAAGAATCTTTTCAATTGGAAGAGATTCTGGCTCAACAGATTCCTGCTTCTTCTGCATAACCAAAGGATCTTCTGTTCCTTCTTTCATTCTGGTTGCCTTCCTTGTAGTATGACTGCGTGTGGAAACCCCAGCCACAGCCTCTCCAGCAGTGACTGGAGGACGCTGGCCGGGGTTTTCCCCAGTCCATAATGTATTAAGTTCTCCCAGTACATCAAGTTGTATAGGTTCTTCTATCTCAAGAGGTGCAGTTTGCAGCGCCACCGCTACAGTTGACAGATGCCTTTCCCCAGCCGGTGTTTCAGCTGGTAATACTTCAGCTGAGGATACTACAAGCGGTTCATTCATAACATTGCCGTCAGATGCTACTGCGCATGTGAGAACCTGAGTAACTCTTTGTTCTAAAGGCTGTTTGGCCCCCTCTTTAGAGGGCTCTACCGATGTAACATAGAGCTCTGCATCCGAACACTGTACCTCTCTCCTGGGATCCATTTCACGCTGAGTCCCGGTGTCTTTTCTACAGGTAGGCTCCAAAACTTGAACTTTTGGAAAATGTAGTTTTTTGATGATCTGTTGTCATTTTTTTTTTGCTCTTTTCCACCAATTGTACCATCATAAGTTAAATTAACAGCACTGAAGTTATCTAAACTTTTAAAGAATTTTAACGGGCATTTCTAGACAAAACAATAAGATAGAGTCAGGAGAGGACTGGAAGGCATGTATGATCCTTACGCCATCTTGCCACGTCCCGTCATCTGGACACTCTTGAGCTGGCACTGAAAGTCCATTCCCAGTATGATTGACGCATAGAGCTGTGGCATGATAAGGAGTTTAAAGTTCTTGTACTTAGTGCCATGCATGGTCAATGCACAGTGCAACTGCTGTGGATCTTGGGTGAGTGGGACTTGGAGGCCAGGACAACTTTACACTTTGCTGGTATCACCATGAGGGAGTAGCGCTGAACTGTACCTGGGTGGATGAAGCTCTCTGCGCTCCCGGTATCAAATAGGCAGTTTGTGACGCGACCGTTTACCTTGATGTCCATCATGGCTCTGGCTAGCTGATGTGGGCTGTCCTGGTCCAGGGTGATCAAGGCCAATGTCTGGTTGCTGTCTGATTCCCTGCTGTAGTACTGGTTCAGGGGCACCCCCCCCCCAAGATGGCTGCCCCTATGCTGCACACGCAGTTGCTGCTCCTCGCTACCGAAAGTGATGCTGGAAGTGTCCCAAAATGGCAGTGCCCATGTTCCCCATGTGGCGGCTGCGTTACCAGAGGAAAAGATCTCCGCATTCAGCTGTGCTGTCTTGCAGGCTTTTGCCAGGTTAACAAATTCCTCCAGGCTTTGATTGCCCTTTTCTAGGAGTCTCTGTCGGATGTGATCAGACTCGAATCCAGCTACACATGCATCACGTATCAGTTCCTCTTTGGGGACAGCAGCAGAGACAGCTCTGCAGCCGCATGCTCGCCCCAGCTCCAACAGGATCCACATGTATTCATCCACCAACTCACTAGGCACTTGTCCACGGCTGCCCAGAAGTTACCTGGCATAGATGATATTCATCGGGGTCTGATACTGTCTCTGGCAGAGCTCCATTGCGGCCGAGTAATTGTTGCAATCTCTGATCATCTGAAAAACGCAGTGGACGACCTGAGCGAAGTGTAGGTCTCATTCATTTTCCTCACTCTGCCTGTAGTTGCATCTCATGAAGGCGTTGAGGTAGGGCAGCCATGGATCGAATTTGATGGAGGCCGCTGGATCTTTCGGCTCAGTGTCAATTTTATCTGCCCATATTACCTTGACCATGGCACGAAAATTATGGTGATTAAATTGTAGTGCAATTGATCATCCACATTAGACTGAGAGTTGTGATTAATAGGCTTTAATCATCGTAAAACATCAGCACATCTCACATGCTCCTGGCCCAGTTCCAAGGCAGGTACTGAGGGAGGGGTTTGGGTATAACAGCCTTTATAGTGATTCAGAGGGGAGGAGTCAACCCATTCAGTATATTCATATAGACAGTGCTAATAGCTTCCACCATAATCTTCATGATCAGAAGGTTTTTATTCTAAAGTTTAAATTTCCCAGCTTGTGCCTCCCTATAAACAATCCAGGGCAAACAATAAGCAGTTGGAGGATCTCAGCAGGTCAAAGAACATTCATAGAGGATTTTGACCTCAATGTAGAGTATCCCCTTCTCTCCACAGATGCAAGATGACCTGTGGAGCTCTTCCAACGATTTGTATTTTGTTCTAGATTCTAGTCTCTGTAGTCTCTTGTGTCTCTGGCAATGTTCCAGGCCTGGTTCAACTTCGAGTTTGCATAATGTCCTGGTGTCGGGCCTTGACCCAAAACATCAACCATCCGTCTGGCTCCACTCATGTTCCTTGCTCCTCCAGCTGTTTGTTTTTGTGTCAAATTTTTGTTTTCAGGAGATTTGTGGTGTTGAAATATTGATATTTACTTTAAACTTATTGAAGTCACCTTTGGCAATTGACTCAACAGCCTGTTTTATACCATGTGTCCTGATCCACATTCTCCAACAAATTGTTTAAGTTCATTCAAACAATCGACTATTGTTACAGTGTCCTCGTCTGGTTCCACACAGAATAGTTGCATTGTTCATTCAGCACTAAATATCCAGCACACATTTTAGGAAGGGTTTCAGTGCTCCCTGGGAGAGCCATCAGCTGACATGGACTGACAAGAGCAGCAATCCGAGTTTTACAGCTCGAAAACAAGCTGTTCAGCCCAAATTGTCAATGCTGCCCAAGCCAGTCCCAGTGGGTTACATTTGGTCCACAACCCTCTGACCCTTTCCTATCCATGTGCCTGTCTAAATGTTTGTCCCCATTTCTACCCCTTCATCTGACACCTCATTCCATGTAGCCACACCCTCAGTGTGAAGGAGGTTGTAGAGCTCGTCGAAAGAACCAAAGACTTGTTGATCCAAACCAAGGCTTTTATTAGCAAAACACCGGAGCTCTTCACAGGTGGCCGACCAGTCCGGAATGATCCGACCTGGCTAGGGACACAACCCTTTAAGGCCCAGACAATAGGCGTGGCTTATCTCTCAGCCAATCGCTGTAAGCACAGTCTAGATACAGTAACTATATACACTATGTACATTGGTGATAGATCTGTACTATCACAGAGGTTCCCCTCAGATCTTTTTTAATTCTTTTCTTTCTCAACTAATCTATGTCTTACAGATTCCCCTGTCCTGAGGAAAGACTCAGATTATTCACCATTTTATAAACATCTCTAAAGATCCTCTCATCTTCCCATGGTCCAGGGAAAGAATTGCCAGCCTATAAACTTGAAGCTTGCCGGTTCCGACAATGTTCTCCTGTGAAACTACACACCTGAATCCTCAAGCTCATTCATTTTACATCAGAGGTAGGGAAATCATTGAAGAAAATGATTTGATTCGTGTAGTGGTTTAACACGACGCTATTACAGCACCAGGGACCTGGTTTTGAATCTGGCACCGTCTGTAAGGAGTTTGCATGTTCTCCCCAGGTCTGGGTAGGTTTCCTCCAGTTTCCCTCTACATTCCAAAGGCATATCATGTTAGTAGGGCAATTGGGCACATGGGTGTATTTGGTCAGTGTGGGTTTGTGGGTCAGAAGGGCCTATTACTAAGCTGTATCAGTCTTTTTTTAATCCTGAGGGAGGATTGATGTACATTTGGAAAAGCATGGACTGTTCAGGTATCGTGACCATGGATTTCTTTGGCTTGGCTTCGCGGACGAAGATTTATGGAGGGGTAGAGTCCACGTCAGCTGCAGGCTCGTTTGTGGCTGACAAGTCCGATGCGGGACAGGCAGACACGGTTGCAGCGGTTGCAAGGGAAAATTGGTGGGTTGGGGTTGGGTGTTGGGTTTTTCCTCCTTTGTCTTTTGACAGTGAGGTGGGCTCTGCG
Source organism: Narcine bancroftii (assembly GCF_036971445.1). Lineage (NCBI taxonomy): Eukaryota > Metazoa > Chordata > Chondrichthyes > Torpediniformes > Narcinidae > Narcine > Narcine bancroftii. The sequence goes on along the minus strand of NC_091470.1, from coordinate 341,721,023 downwards.
GTCTTCTTCAAAGGAGGTTGCTGCCCGCCGAACTGTGAGGCGCCAAGATGCACGGTTTGAGGCCATATCAGCCCACTGGCGGTGGTCAATGTGGCAGGCACCAAGAGCTTTCTTTAGGCAGTCCTTGTACCTCTTCTTTGGTGCACCTCTGTCTCAGTGGCCAGTGGTGAGCTCGCCATATAACACGACCTTGGGAAGGCGATGGTCCTCCATTCTGGAGACGTGACCTACCCAGCGCAGTTGGATCTTCAGCAGCGTGAATTCGATGCTGTCGGCCTCTGCCATCTCAAGTACTTCGATGTTGGAGATGAAGTCGCTCCAATGAATGTTGAGGATGGAGCGGAGACAACGCTGGTGGAAGCGTTCTAGGTGATCCCGGTAAAGTACCCATGATTCGGAGCCGGACAGGAGTGTGGGTATGACAACGGCTCTGTATACGCTAAAATTTAGTCAAGAGAAATCCTGACTCACTAACAAGTTTTTTTTAAAGCAGTAATTAAGAATATTGATGGCTGCAGCAAGATCGAGATCAGGTGGAAGGAAGAGCAGGGCATTGGTAATGATATTTAATCCCAGCAAGAACAATGTCTAGGAGTATGGGTCAAATAGAGGTGGAACATGTACAATAACCATTAGGCTGCTAAAAAATGTTGATGAATTGAGGCCTTGCATTCCAAATTTTTTTTTCTTGAAAGAGGCAACATAAGTGGATATGAATTTTTTTTTTAATTTATTATCCTGTGAATCAACATACAATATGCATATTATCCAGGCAATCCAACCCTAACAACAAATAGTCAAATCAAGTCACCTTTATTTATTATTCATACCATGCTCGCACGGTAAAGATGAGATAGTGTTTCTCCAGGACCACGGAACATACTTACATAAATATGTTAGATTTGAAGTTAAACATATTAAAATATTAAGATGCATACAGTAACCATTCACAGTACCCTATCCACAAATGTTCTGGGAGTTTAGGAGTCTTGTGACAGAGTATATAGAAACAGGAAGGTTCTTGTTGGTTTTCAGAGAGAGATGTGTTGTTCCAGGACATCCACAACTGATGTACTTCCATCAGTCACCTCAGTGTCTTGCTAACGAAACTTTCCCCTTCAGGGCTCTCCAGTTGATAATCTCTTTCTTTCAGTTCACCAAGTGAAACATTAGACAGCCAGTCCTCTCCACAAGGGCTTTGACTAGGCTGTCTTCCAACAGCTTGCCAGCTTTGCTTGTTTCAGTCCTAGCAACTTCTGCTGGCTGACACTGTCAAGTGATCTCTGCTTCTCTCTCTCTCTCTCTCTCTCTCTCTCTCTCTCTCTCTCTCTCTCTCTCTCTCTCTCTCTATCTCTCTCACTCACCCTCTGAGTCTGAGAGAAAGCCTGTTTGACTCTCTCTGCTTGAAAAACCACATGACCCTCTTACAACAGAAAAACTCTCCTGCAGACAATAGCGGCTCCAGCCTGCTTGTTCATCGGTTTCTTTTGGGTAAACAAAAAATCCATTAGTGAAATCTCTTGAGCACTCTTCAAAGCTCTTGCAAAAAGGTGTGAGAAGCCATGTCTAGAATAGCTCCAGCAATTCAAATAAGATATGTTTTAAAGTGTTTGCATGTAACCTACTCTAACAACCTTTCCCAATTTATCTCCCAGAAACATCTCTATATACTCTGTCACAGTCTGATGGCTTGGGGGGGAAAAGCTGTTGCCCAATCTGGATGTAAGGGCCCAAGTGCTGCAGAGTACCTTCTACCAGATAGCAGAAGCAAGAAAAGTTTACTTGAGGGGTGTGTTGAGTCCTTCACAATGTTTATTACCTCTCTTCTGCATCAAGTCTTATAGATGTCCTTCATGGTAGGAAGAGAGCCCCCAGTGATCTTTTCCACTTTCTCTATCCTCCGCAGGGTCTTGCGGTCCGAGGTGGTACAACTTCCAAACCAGGCGATGATGCAATTGCACAGAATGCTCTCGATACATCCTCTGTGGAATGTAGTGAGGATGGAGGGTGGGAGATGGACTTCCCTCAGCCTTCACAAGAAGTAGAGACACTGCTGGGCTTTCTTGGCCGTGGAGCTGGTGCAATAATAACAAATAAATCAAGAGATAAATAAATAAGGCCACAGTGTAGGAAGCAGCGTAGTGAAGGGTAAAGAGGAAAGTTCAGAAATTAGCTTGGGAAAACAGAAAGGTAACATTATCAAAGACATCTTCGGCCAGTGTGAGATCCATTCAAGAGTCTTATAACAATTGGGGAGAGAAAAAAGACTATCCTTGTATATACACATGACAATAAATAAATCTTGAATAATCACTTTCACTAAATCTTCTTGCTTATTCAACTTTTATATAATTATTTGGCAAAGTGATACCTCACGTATTATATACGTTTTGATGATTATTGAGATAAGTACAGAGTTATGTCTTCTTTTTTTTCTTTGGCTTGGCTTCGCGGATGAAGATTTATGGAGGGGGTAAAAAGTCCACGTCAGCTGCATGCTCGTTTGTGGCTGACAAGTCCGATGCGGGACAGGCAGACGCGATTGCAGCGGTTGCAGGGGAAAATTGGTTGGTTGGGGTTGGGTGTTGGGTTTTTCCTCCTTTGCCTTTTGTCAGTGAGGGGGGCTCTGCGGTCTTCTTCAAAGGAGGTTGCTGCCCGCCAAACTGTGAGGCGCCAAGATGCACGGTTTGAGGCGTTATCAGCCCACTGGCGGTGGTCAATGTGGCAGGCACCAAGAGATTTCTTTAGGCAGTCCTTGTACCTTTTCTTTGGTGCACCTCTGTCACGGTGGCCAGTGGAGAGCTCGCCATATAACACGATCTTGGGAAGGCGATGGTCCTCCATTCTGGAGACGTGACCCATCCAGCGCAGCTGGATCTTCAGCAGCGTGGACTCGATGCTGTCGACCTCTGCCATCTCGAGTACTTCGACGTTAGGGATGTAAGTGCTCCAATGGATGTTGAGGATGGAGCGGAGACAACGCTGGTGGAAGCGTTCTAGGAGCCGTAGGTGGTGCCGGTAGAGGACCTATGATTCGGAGCCGAACAGGAGTGTGGGTATGACAACGGCTCTGTATACGCTTATCTTTGTGAGGTTTTTCGGTTGGTTGTTTTTCCAGACTCTTTTGTGTAGTCTTCCAAAGGCGCTATTTGCCTTGGCGAGTCTGTTGTCTATCTCATTGTCGATCCTTGCATCTGATGAAATGGTGCAGCCGAGATAGGTAAACTGGTTGACCGTTTTGAGTTTTGTGTGCCCAATGGAGATGTGGGGGGGCTGGTAATCATGGTGGGGAGCTGGCTGATGGAGGACCTCAGTTTTCTTCAGGCTGACTTCCAGGCCAAACATTTTGGCAGTTTCCGCAAAGCAGGACGTCAAGCGCTGAAGAGCTGGCTCTGAATGGGCAACTAAAGCGGCATCGTCTGCAAAGAGTAGTTCACGGACAAGTTTCTCTTGTGTCTTGGTGTGAGCTTGCAGGCGCCTCAGATTGAAGAGACTGCCATCCATGCGGTACCGGATGTAAACAGCGTCTTCATTGTTGGGGTCTTTCATGGCTTGGTTCAGCATCATGCTGAAGAAGATTGAAAAGAGGGTTGGTGCGAGAACACAGCCTTGCTTCACGCCATTGTTAATGGAGAAGGGTTCAGAGAGCTCATTGCTGTATCTGACCCGACCTTGTTGGTTTTCGTGCAGTTGGATAATCATGTTGAGGAACTTTGGGGGACATCCGATGCGCTCTAGTATTTGCCAAAGCCCTTTCCTGCTCACGGTGTCGAAGGCTTTGGTGAGGTCAACAAAGGTGATGTAGAGTCCTTTGTTTTGTTCTCTGCACTTTTCTTGGAGCTGTCTGAGGGCAAAGACCATGTCAGTAGTTCCTCTGTTTGCGTGAAAGCCGCACTGTGATTCTGGGAGAATATTCTCGGCGACACTAGGTATTATTCTATTTAGTAGAATCCTAGCGAAGATTTTGCCTGCAATGGAGAGCAACGTGATTCCCCTGTAGTTTGAGCAGTCTGATTTCTCGCCTTTGTTACGTCTTGCTTATGTCCTCTTCACCACTTTTTAACTCTGTGCCTTCAATGGATTTAGCAACGGCATCTTTGGTGCAATCGTCCAGAACATTGAGAAAAATTAGTAAAATTTAAGTTCTCCACACTGATCTCCTGGGTGTGATGCTCAATAAATCTTGTCAACCTCACAAAAAAAACTTTAGTGCCTTGCATTAATTTCATAAGTTTGAAAAGAGAAATTATATGGCTAGTCGACGCAGCCCTGGTTTTGTGCACATGAATTTCTAGCCAATTCACAGATGAGGAGCAGAAGAGGATTTACTGTATTGGTGCTAGAAATAAGAAAAGCTGGGATGTTGGAGAAGGTTTCTTGCAATGACAAAATTAGGTGGTGGGAGTGGGGGCTGAGGAAGGGGTAAAATTACTCCACTAGAGCGCGCTCTACTCCCAAACCTCATGATCTCGTTGACAATGTCTGTTTCTTTCAGTGAATCTGTGTTTTCTCCTAGAGGCTTCCCTCTCTCTGCCACAGCAGCAACACTGCGAGCTGCTGACCGTGTAATATGAGCGAATCATGGAACTGAACGAAGCCATCAAATGAATATGGAGGACCACAAGAAATGCGAATGATAAACAGTTTAGTGCAACTAAAACTCTTTGGCTGCAGCCAAACAGCTACATAACATCCACCAACTACAATAGTGTGACTTGCACATTTTGTTGCATATTGAGGAAATGAGAAACTGGAGGGACTCAGCAGGTCTGACAGCATCCATGGAGAGAAGGTGACTCGAGCATTAGAGAAAAAAGGCCTGAAAAGTCAATCATATATCTTTATAATCATAGCGTCTACAGACCTTCGTGTTTCACTACAGACCTCTGTAGGTTCAATGATGTTTAAATAAAACTCTGCTGGCCCATTATACAGGCAGTTTAAACTTATGTGAGTCTATCAGCATTACAATCCAGTGGAAGTCCTGTTTCTGTTCTCCACTACTCCCAGGTTCGCACCAGTGCAACGCAGCCATTACCACAGCTTCAGCCACAAAGCCATATTAAAAAAAAAATTTAAACATACAGCATGGTAACAGGCCCTTTCGGCTCATAAGCCCATGCTGCCCAACTACACCCAATTGAACTACAATCCCAATAGGTTTTGAAGGGTGAAAGGAAACAGAGCACCTGGAGGAAATCCATGCAAACACAGGGAAAATGTACCAACTCCTTACTGATGAGAGGTCACTGAATTGAAATCTGTCCCTCTGACAGCCATTTGCACCTGATGTGTTTCTATCACTACCGTTTCTCGCGCTGATTTGGTAAGAAAGAGACAAAATTAACACATAGCAGTCATTACACTAGAATTTAATTAGAAGTTTGGTGTTACATATTTGCAACATTTGCAATCTCAAACAAGAAACTTCTCTGATGCAAAGGAAAGATAATTGACACCAACACTATTCTCCAAAGCTTAATTTTTTTTTGTAAAAAGCTTTTTAGCTTCAGATATCCAGTACCCACAAATTACTTTCATAAATTGCAAGACATGACCATGAGAAATTGTACTTTGACAACAATATTTGTCCTGCAATTATATACGAACTCAGGCCTTACTTCTGAGATTATGACTTTTTTAACATATGACTAAAGACCTGCTCACATAAGTTCACACTGTGCTTCCACAATAACCTTCCTGAATTACTTTCATCAATTACCCCAAGTTTTCATCAATTACCTTCATCAATTACTTGTTTTTCAGTGCAATCTGCCTCACTTTTAACTCCACAGGAAGACTTCCATAACAGCTGGGAACATCTGAGAACACCAGTTAAAATAACACCATCAAAAAAAAAGGTTGAAGAGGCACTCCTTGAGCTGGAAGTACATCAGTCATGCAAAGCAACATCTTAGCTAGTCCATAGCCAGGTGAATCTTAGTGAACAGAAGACTCCAGCAACATATAACAAGCCAGGCAGCATCTGTGGAAAGAGAAACAGAGCCAAGATTTCAGGTTGATCTTTCTTCATTTGAACCCCTTGAGGAAAACAAAAAAGACAAAAAGAAACACACAAATGAAGGGCGAACAAGGCAAAAGACACAGGAGGGAGAGCAAAAGATAATTTCTATAAAGCAGGTACTCTTTGAAACGAAGTGGCAGTGAATTCAACAATAGATTGAAGCCAAAACATCTGTAACTGGGAATTTGAAATAAAAACAGAACATGCTGAAAGCACTCCACAGACAAAGAACATCCATGGTAAGAATGGTCTTCAACCTGAAATATTAATTCTTTCACTTTTTACACAGATGCTGTCTAAGCCGGTATTTACAGCACTGCCCTGGTTGCAATCTCTCCTCATTGCTACCTTCTGGCAGAATGTCCCAAGCCCAGACGTCCAACACCTCTAGGTTCAAGAACAATTTCTTGACAATAGCTATCAGGCTCAAGTCAAGTCAATTCACCTTTATTTATCATTCATTCCATGCTTGCATGGTAAAGACGAGATAGCATTTCTCCAGGACCACGGAGCATATTCACATAAATATAAGAACCTCCCCTTGTTACACTGATCAGGGACCACTCCGCTACCTCAAAAGGGTTGTCTAGACCAGCAGTTCTCAACCTTTTTCTTGCCACTCACAGACCACTTTAACCATTCCCTATGCTATAGGTGCTCTGCGATTAGTAAGGGATTGCTTAAGGTGGTATGTAGGTGGAAAGAAAACATTTGAAAACCACTGTTTTAATTGTATCTAATTGACTCGTTATGTGCATGGTTTCATAACTCCAAAGGAGATGGGCCAATGACAATTTTTCTAAAGCAAAATATTTAAGTAACAATTGGGTCTAGAGCGGTGATTCTCAACCTTCCCTTACCACTCACATCTGTAAATTTGTAATTAACTGTATATTTTTCGATTTTTTTTCTGAATCCATGTTCACCGTCTTCATTCACAGACCCTAAATTCTGCAGGAAGGGGTGAATGCAGTGAACTGGTAGTGTGTTGCGCTGATGGTTGGCCTGGCCACACCCCCATCTGCTCACATATAACCCTGGTTTCCCGCCTAAACCCAGAACCCTTCAGAAGACTAGTGTGAGACCCTTCCCTCAGTTATAAGCTAATAAAAGCGTTTGTTCTCCCTCCTGTCGTGAGAGATTCTATTCACGCTACACATCTTAAACCCACGGCCTCTAGAGTTTGCCATTTCTACACTGAAAGAAAATCTCTACTCTCACTATCCCTCGTATAAGTTCGTTTGAAATGTACTGGGGGTTGTAGGTTCATTGGGCCGCATGGACACGTGGGCCAAAATATCTACATTAATTTTTTTAAAGTTTACGTAGTTCTATCAGGTCACTCCTCAGCCTCCAATGCTCCAGAGAAAACAACCTTTGTTTATCAAGCCTCTCCTTTTGGCTAATTCACTCTAATCCAGGTAACATTCCGATGAAACTCTTTTTGCCCCTCTCCAATGCCTTCACATAGTGTGGCGGTGATCAGATATGCAGAGAATAATCCAACTATGATCAACTAAAGTTTACACCTGCAGTAAGTCTTCCAACTTTTGCACTCATTGCTCCAACCCATAAAGGCAAGTATTCTGTGCACCATCTTTGCTCTCTTTCTCTGACACTAAGAGGCACTTCAGGCAATTTCTGCCGATGGGGAATCTGTCTGCCTTACAGCAGATTAAAGCAAATTTCATGTGATGTTGCACCGTTTTTATTACATGACAGTAAAGGAATCTTGAATCCTGTCTTCCTTAGCACCCTATCTACTTCTATTCCACCCACACGCATTATGGACTTGCAACCATGATCCTTAGGGTGCATTCGTTGCCATTGTATCGATGAGGGTGAACCACAACCAGTTACTTTCCCAGCCTCCATCCCCACCCCACCTTTCAACTCCTTTCTCTTCTCGTGAAGCACAAATGACTCATACCTTGGCCTTAAACATTGGTTAATACCTTGAAGAAAGGCTCTAAACATTCTGTGGTGATATGGCTGTATGTACTGGCTGGCCCGCCCTCCGGGGGTCTCCCTACCTTAGCTCCTCCCTTGATCCTTCCCATGTGACCCCTGGCCATAAAGGTCAAGTCCCCTCTCCTTCCCGCTCATTTTCCTAGCCTAGTCCCAGGCCACCAGTCTCTTGCTCAATAAAGCCTATCGTTCCCCTCAGTCTTCTGTCTGCATCATTATTGGGCTACCAATAGCCCCCAACACATTGGTTTATACCTTGAAGGAGGGCTCAGGTCCTAAATATTGGTTTATACCTTGAAGGATGGCTCAGGCCCTAAATATTAGCCGTTCCTTGAAGAAGGATTAAGGAATGAAACATTGATTTATTTACCTTCTATGGACGCTGCGGGATCTACTGAATTCCTCCAGATTTCATGTGATTTTACTATTCTTTCTCTTCTTTCCCCATCCTACCTTTATTCACCTATCACCGGTTTGCTTACCTATGCTCCTCCCCTTTCCCCATTCCCACTCCCCCCACCCCATCACTTCTTATTCAGGGGGGGGGGGGTGTCTTCCTGATTTTTGGCAGAGCTGAAGAAGGGCTCAGGTCCAAAACATTGACTGCCTGAGCTTTCCATAGATACTGCATGACCTGTTGGATTTCTCCAGGACTTTTGTGTACTTATTTTACTGTGGGTTCTCCTACATTTTGTCAGTCTCAACGAGGGGTTTTGGCTCAAAATGTCACCCATTTTTTGGCCACTGATACAGCTCGACCTGCTGAGTTCCTCCAGCAGTGTATTTAGTATCAGTCTCCAGCATCTGAAGCCTCCATTTATCTGTCAGACAGACCGACTGCAAGGCCTGTCCATCACTATGATTGATTGGATTAGAATTCCACTACTGGGAACACTGGCTTGCTAGTTACAACTAGCAACAACTAGCATTTACTTCCAGTGGGTTTGTAAGATATGCAGTTTGCTTTCGATATTACTGTTGGTCATGGTATTTGTTGTTAGACACAACTTAGAGAAAGAAACAGTGCCTTGGCATCATCAATGTCAGTCAAAATCTGCTGGGATTTTGATTTTACTAAAAGTGTAACCTACAACCCACCCCTGCAGTCAGCGTTTTCACATTAATCAGTGGACTGCAAGTAACTCTCACGGGGTGGGGGTGGGGGGAGCATTGATAAGGGAAAGTTTGGGGCTTGTCTCATCAGCTTGGCTCCATCCTGTCCTGATCTCTCTAACAAACAAATGTGCATATTAAAACCCTGTGCTGATTGCAGTGTGAAGTTCAAAGCAAATGGGGGCTGGAGGATGCAGCAGGCCCGTGTTACAATTGCCTTGAGGTGAAATTCAAATTTGCTGATCTGTTACCTCCTTTTAGTAAGAAATGCATTCAAAAGCATCCTCCTCATATCAAACTGCAACATTCTGGTCACAATCAGATCAAAGCACAATCAATTCAGGTCCGCTTGTGCTTTTTAAACCCATTGATAATGTAACATGTTCCTTTGAGTGATTAACAATCTTTTGTACATTTCATTGTTAACTCCTATCTTCCAATATAGAGCCACTTTATCTTTCCCTTAAGTATAAAACAATTGGATTCCCATTTCAGCCAAGTACTTAACAGTGGGTGGGTTGCTTCTGGGGAGTAGTCCATTGTATTTGAAAATGTAAGACAGCAGGAATTTGCACCCTATACACTGATGAATAAGCATAAACAAGCAGAAGATTCAATGAGGTTGACCTTACATGTCCAAGTAAAGAAAGATTTACCTGCCTCTGCAATCCCCTCACTTCAGGGAACCCTATGTTTTCTGGCACTCAACTACAAACTCAAACCAGATGACAGATTTGCAGACTTCTTCCTCTTTGACTCTTGGGGTAGAGGATGATTTCCTTCCACCAAAACAGATGATACAAATAAAATAAACAGAAAATGCAAAAACTAAAACAATTGGCAGATCAAACATGTGAAAAGAGAAATGATTAAGATTTTGATCTTTGACCTGTAATGTGAACTGGGTTTTTTTCTCTTTCCTCAGATCTCCCAAGCGTTTTGAAGATTTTCTGCTTGATTTGCTGACAAAGAGAAGTCCCGCAAAAGGATTTCAGCTCGAAACATTGACCATTCCCACTGAAGCAGCTCGACGCACTAACTTCCTCCAGCAGATCGTGATTTCCTTCTGAATATTTCCTATCCATGTATCTACTCAGATGTCTGCGTAATGTTGTAATTGTACCTGCTTCTACAGCTTCCTTTGGCAGCTCGTTCCGGATATGAACTACCCTCCGAGTGGAAAAATTGCCCCTCAGGTCTCTCTTAAAGGACAACACAGTTAGTGCGTTGATTAGAGCAACACTATCAAAGACCTTGTTTTGAATCTAGCGTTGTCTCAGAGTATGTTGTCGCTGTTCTATATGTGGGTTTATCCAGAGTACTCAGGTTTTCTCCCCTCCACCCCAAAAATGTATGGAGTAGGTAGGTTAATTTGGTGTGTTTGAACAACACAGGTTTTAATGGCAGGAATTAGCTTCTATTGTACTGTATAATTAAAATTTATCTCAAAATCTCTCCACTCTCGCCTTAAAATTATGTCCTATAGACCAGCCTGAGAGAAAAAAAAACGTGAGCATTCGCTTTATTCATGCCTGTCAGAATTTTATGAAACTCTACAAGGTCATTCCTCAGCCTCTTATGGTCCAGAAACTAAAGACCCAACATATCCAGCCTCTTCCAGTAACTCTTGCTCGCCAATCCCAGCAACATCCTGGTGAATCTCTTCTGCTTGCTTTCTATAACTGGGTGATCAGGACTTCAACCATTTGCCTAGCTGTATCATACTGTATCCATTGAAAGCAGACACGTCAAACATTATTTTTTCAACAGCCTGTCCAGTTGAATCATCATTTTCAGGATCCACGAGCTCTGAATTGTTAAGGAGAGATGGAGCTTGATGCAGTGAGTTGGATAGGTCCTACATGCTTGAATGTGGGCTCCATGCCTTCCTACCAGAGAGGAAGTGAAGTGATCAGGGTACATCAGTACTGTGTATCAATACCTTGAATGGTCTAATTTCAGAGGTCCTCATGAGGCAGGAGTCCAACATCAGGCATCTATCTAGTGGAGTTATCTGGATACATCTGCATTGAGTGCAGAACATCACCAGATGAATCCCTGATCCGCTTTCTTTGCTGGCTTTCTTTTATATCTATATTTTCTGATTACTGGTATCTGGCTAAAAGAATTCAGGCTTCAACTTCCTCACAAAATGCATTTTCCAGGAGGATCTCCCACTCTGTAGGTGTTCTCGGCAATCCCTTAGGATCTTGGACAACTTATTTCCAATTCAGTGTTTTTGGGTGCTCAGGTAGCTAATGAGGCCAATGCGGGAAAGCAGAAACCAGAGCCAAGTCCATCACAGACTCTGACCTCCTATCATATAGATGTGAGGCGCTGCCTCAAGAAGCCTGTCAAAATCATAAAGGTCCCCATCACCTTGTCCACAGCCTCACTGCGACCTTCGGGCAGAAGACCAGCACCTCCAGATTCAAGCACAGTAGTCTTTTAAATTGCAGCACCTATGAGCCGGAGGCGATTACTGGGGCAAAAAGTACTGGAAACACCTTTTAAATTGCAGAGGGATCACCAACCTGGCGATTTAAGGGGGATCTTTCCCCCGCAATGATGCGTAACATACTCACCGGAAGTACAGGTACTGCCGGATGTTCGGATGCTGGCTGCCCGGTGATGCACCCACATCACCGAAATAAGTGGGTCAGCCAATTTCGTTTTCAAATCACCTGTGGACGTGACCTGGGTTCTCTGACTACCTCTGAGGGACCCAGTTGGATTCCGACGGGGTTGACCAGGTCAGTTCCTTTCTAACTGCTGCGTAACTGGGGTGCTAATTGGACAAATTGCCTGGTTAACCCCATTTTAAAGGGCCCATTTTAAAGGGCAATTTGAAAGGGCCTAATTTCTTTGTAACAATTGTCAGGTCCTTGAACCTCCCCTTGTGGTGTTAATCAGGTTCTATTCCAAAAGGTGCAAAAGGATTGTCTGTAAGATTCCAAAGTTACTTTTTTGTACACTAGGATCATTGTTCGCTTAAGCTGTACGTCTGTGTGCACGCAACCAGCGCACAAAGGAAATTAATGTGCGCACAAAAGCTTAGTTACCTAAAATAATAGAGTAATTAATAATGATACTTATCGAAGATAATCTCTTAGCTAACTGTTTCTCTTAGTAGTTATTCGGTTTTTCAAATACCACATTTGTAAATCAATACCTACGTCTCCTCACCTTTCCTGTTTTGGTTTGGATAGCAGCAGTGCGCACATGCTTTTGTCGCAGGAAAAAAATTGTGCACAACTTAAGATTTTTGCACACACTGACTGCTAAAAATTCGAAGGAACTTTAGGGTAAATGTGAATATTTATTATCAATCCATCTCTTGCTTTTACTGTCCCTCTTTAATTCAATTAAGTACACTTATTGCAGTTTTGTTTTACGCAGTATCTGTTCAGCTACAAATAAGAATTTCAGAACTTAGGACAATAAACTCATTATCAACATGAACTACAAATTAATCCACAAATGGATCAATGTTGATGGACAGAACTGTGGGGTGGGTAGTCTTCAAGTTGTGGGCTTCTTCTAGGTCCTTCAGATACGTTGTCTGCAGGATCTCAAAGGTACACTGAATGTGCCTTTTCCATTCTAAGTGATCGCAGGTTTGACATTAATTCACTTCCAGTGAATTTAGAGAATTTAGTGGACATTGTTACAGCAGTACATTTCCTTGCAATGCCTTTTTTACGTTATCCAGGTCTCTTCCCCTCCTGTATGCATTTGCAAACAGTGGTTGTGAAATTTTGGCAATCGAAAATAGCGGGTGCTGCCGGAGCCACTGTAACGGCAGAGCTACCGCTGGTGCGGACCCACGTGGAGCAAGGAGTGGAGATACATCGCTCCCGCAGGCGTCCAACCACCCAGTCAACTGCCATCAGCTCCACACAGGCTTTGCACAGCCCAATAAAGGAGCCAACGGTTGTTTCATTTAAAATTCTGCGACCACTGGGTCTGCACCCAAGATGCCAGCACCACAAGGTGTTGCAGACTCCAGGGGAGCAGAGGACTGGTGCAGGGCACCAGAAAATGGGGAGACCACCCCTGTCTGAGAAGGAGAAGCAGAGGAGACGACCATGGCGGCAGACCAGTGTGGGGGCCCTGCACCTGAAAGACCAATGCATGCGGCGGGCTGCTGGCGACTCAAGGTGAGGAACCCATGGAGGCTGGAGACTGGCTCAAAACTGGCTGAAGGGGTACCAGATATCAGAACTGGGATGCGAGGAGACGCCGAAGGAACTGAAGGGTTCCTGACCGTGTTGGAGGATCGGATATGGAAATGGCTTGGACTGGGCTCTGTGTGGCGGGGGAGACTGCGGGCGTGCTGGAGGCAAATCACTCTGTGACTCTGGGGGGGACTCTCTTTTGCTTCTCCTTCAGACAGATGGCGAATCTGCCTGCCTTACAGCAGGCAAAAACAATTTCATGTAACGTGACACTGTTTATTACAATGACAATAAATTGAATCTTGAATCTTGAAATAGAGAAAGCATGGTACCACTGGATCTTAGTCACAATTTGTATTGTAATTTAATACAACATCCTAACAAAAGTGTAATGCAGATATCTGGATATAGTGCAGGCCTTTCCTAAATTAGATACTAAGAAATCCAAAGAACAGGATTTCAAATATGGTTGTTTATTTAGGCATGGTACATTATGTCCAAATTTCGCTTCTATTCAATAAAATTAAATCTCAGAAAAGAGAGTTCAAAGTTACTTTTTTACACGTTTAGCTGAAGAAAATGGGAATGGTTTTCAGCGCCATAAACCATCTGCACCCTTTTCAATCCCAGCAATGTGATATTGCCAGAATACAAGAGAAAATAAAGCAACTGTTAGGAACAAAAATGGGTAATTCTTTGATGTTTTGATTCCATTGAAATTGAATGTGGGTGATCTGTATCTCAATGCCATTTCCTGCAATTGTTCTGTGTCCATCACACCCCTTACATTATCTGGCTAATGTTTCAAAACTCCCCGTCATCTGCTTTTTGGGCAAATAAAGTCCAAATTTCTACTACCTCTAAAAAGTCTTGAGTCAACCCAACATCATTCAAAACAAAATTAAATGTTGATTTAGTATTTCGGTTTTAGATTACTTTTTTTAACACCTATGTAACATTTACTTGATGAAACCAATAAAGAATATTGAAAAAGAAAGATTATTTTTAACATTTTGCACTTCCACTTGCCAGGTCCATTTTAAAAACACTGCTTAATATTAAATTGGATTGTTTTACTATCATGTGAACCGAATGCAGCAGTGAAAAAGCTTTGTTTTGTGTGATAACCACACAATCTAACTCGTACAACTAGTGCGAATAAAGAAATAAATAGACAAATAGGTAAGTACTCTTTCGATTCTTCGGCTGTAAAGTTCTCTGCTAAATTTAAGAATGTGACTTGTAATCTTCATTTCCCTATGCAGGAAGAGAGTTTAATCTTCTCTACCATATCAACTTTAGTTCATGATATCTATTCTCCATTAATTTAACCACCAAGAGCTGTCTCTCTAAGATGAACACAGGAAGATGAATATTTTGGCAAAGATTTAAACTGCAAGTTACAAATTAAGATGGAAATACCCGAGACAGCAAGTGCTATCGTTACAAATTAACTTTCCTCCGACAAATATTTCCAGCGATGTACTAATGTTTTAAAGAAAAGTAAATGATCCATGTTGGTTAGCTAAACTAAGAAAGACTGCAGAAATTATTTTGCTTAACAAGTAAAAAAATGTCATCCCTGCCCCCAGTTGCGCATCAATTAAATTCCCAGAGAGTAAAAATGCCTGAATATCAATCTGTGTTTACACTTAGTACGGTGCCTATTGTTTACAAAGAACCACAGAGAAAGAATACTCAACAGGATGGGCAGTGCTCAGACATGTTAATCAGGTTTTGGTCATCGGCTCCATTCTCTCAGCAGCAGTTCAATTTTCTTTCAAGAGTTGGGGTGAGATTTGTTCAGTTTAATGCAGAGAAATTAAAGGGATGAGTATTTCATTCGTGTGATTAGAATGGTCAAAATTGATTATTTGGGAAGTGCAATCCTTGAGAAATTTTAATTAAGAGTACTATAACAAATTAAAACCACTCTGCAGCTCTCCCTATCCCCTGCAACCTAATCCAAGATCACTCCAAACCAGGGTTAGAAACCCATAGCCTATGATCAGAAGACATGATTTGAAGCCCCCTAATATAATCAAGTAACATATAATCTCCCATATCCACTGGCTTTCTATCTTATCAACCTTATCTTGATGAAGGGCTCAAGCCCAAAACGTTGGTTATGTTTATGTATTTTTTTATGTATTTATGTATTTTGACGTGGACACTACCCCTCCATAAATATTCGTCCGCGAAGCCAAGCCAAAGAAGAACATAAAGGACACACGGTTTAATCTGCTGAGTTTCTCCAGCATTGTGTTTTAACAATATTAGGCCTTTTCAAACTGCCATGTAAAATGGGGCTAACTGAGCAATTTGGACAGTTAGTGCCCCAGTTACGCCACAGTTTGAAAGGGTCCAACCCCGTCAGAGCCCAACAGGGTCCCTGGCCTACCTCAGAAGCCTCTTTTAAACTGCAGCACCTGGGTAGCCCTCCTGGGACCCAGGTGTGATTACTAGGGCAAAGGAACTGGAAACACCTTTTAAACTGCAGAGGGGATCGACCCATTAAATTGCCAACCCGGTGATTTAAGGGGGATCACGCCCCCGTGAAGACGCGGTAAGTGACACGTCACGTACTCACAGAAATTTTCCCCGTCCCCCACCTCCGTCAGTCCCCCCTCTGTTAGTGACCACCCACTGTCAATTACCACACCCCCAGTCAGTCACCCTCCCCCGTCATTCGCCAGCCCCACCGTCAATCGACATTCACCCTGTCAATCGCGCCCCCCCCCACCCCAGCAATGGCCGCTGCCACGAACGTTGAGCTGGCACTGCAAACTGGAGTGGTGCTCGCAGCAGCGGCAGTTCGTGGTCCCCCCACTCTTTCCCCACCCCTCCATCTCCGTGGGAATTACCCTTCTCCTCCCTGCAGCAGCGACACATCTCCCCGCCATGGCACTGACCCCTCTTCTCCCTTGGCAACGACACCTCTCCCCGCCATGGCACTGACCCCTCTTCTCCCTTGGCAACGACACCTCTCCCCGCCATGGCACTGACCCCTCTTCTCCCTTGGCAACGACACCTCTCCTTGCCATGGCACTGACCCCTCTTCTCCCTTGGCAACGACACCTCTCTCCGCCGTGGCAGCGACTCCTCTCTTCCCTGATCGTGCTGCGACCTCTCCCCATATAGCAGTGACTTCACTCCCCCCCAATTTTTCCCCCTTCTCTCAACCCCCTGCACGGCCCTCCCCCCATGACAGCAACTTCACTCCCCCCAATTGTGCCCCCCCACCCTGCAGCAGCGACCTCTCCCACCTCCCCCACCTCAGGCCCCATAGCAGCGACTCCTCTCTCCCTCCGATCGTGGCAGGTACTTCAGCCAGGGGTTTCCTTGTGATGCCAGTGTGCAAGCATTGACATCACAGGAGTAACCAGCTCAGCCATTTTCCTGTTGAAGTTGCCGGTGGATGAGACCTAGTTAAGTTTAACTGGGTTCCCTGACAACCTCTGAAGTAGGTTAGGAACCTGGTTAGATTTGGACCACGCTGACCAGATCTGATCTTTTCAAGCTGCCACGTGAGTGGGGCACTAACCAGGCAAATTACCTGGTTAACCCCCATTTTACATGGCAGCTTGAAAGGGGCTGGAGGTAGTCAGGGAACCAAGTTAAACTTACTTAAGTCTCATCCACGGCCAATTAGAAAAGAAAACTGGCAGATCTGCTTATTTTGGTGATGTCAGCGCTTCCGTGCGTGCGTCACCATGGCAGCACGTTGGCGCAAAGTTTGAATGTAGAGGGGGACGTCTTCAGTGCAGGTTTGTTAACGGGGACTTTAAAAAAACAGGTTTCTAAAGAATTATATAAGTGCAGATTTTTAACTTCATTTAATCTGTGATGTTGTGTCCTCTGTGTGTGCTCATTCAGAGAGGACTTTAAACCCGCAGTCTCTATGCCACCTTAGTAGTGATTGCAGATTATAATTCTCACCTTTTTGGGATTGTGCAGGAAAAGGTAAATTCAGCAGATTCCGCAATATTTTTTGTGATATTTAAGCAGAAAACCGTCAATCAGAAATTCAGCTAATTTGAATAATGGTTGGAAGTTGAGGTCAGACAGCTGCTCTACGTAAGGGGAGATCCGATATAAATCATCTTTTATCTCATAGCGTGAAAAATGGTGGTATGTACGACTTCATTGTGGTACGGCTGAGGGAGGCAGGTTATGAGAAGACATAAACCCAGGTAATAAACAAACTAAAAAACTTGCTCAAGAGATTTATGCAGGTCACCAACCACAACAGTCATAGTGGCAAAGGGCACTTGGACTGGCCCTATAGTCAGCAGACGTTTCATATCTGGGGCGTCAGCCCATCTGCAAACCCTATTTCCCTGACAGCCAACTCAGATAGTCCAGCAACTGTTGATAGCCAATACGTCAGCGAGGCATACACCCAAGGTCTCAATGAGGCATCCACTTCCAGCACAACAGTGGCCCCCTCCAAGCCAAGTGTTCAGGCTGGTGGGGGAGAAATGGAGGACCCCGTGGAGAAGGACCCCAGCCCCAGGCACATGATGAGCTCTGAGCTGCTGCTGTCGCAGGCAGAAGTACCCATGGACACCCCGTGTGGTCCCAGCATGCCAACCTCGGAGTTGGGACATGTGAACGGTAAGTCTGTACAGTGCATACAGGAGCAGCATTCAGTTCTAGTGTCCTTCAAGTATTATATTCAGTAGTGTTTATCGCCTCAAACCGTGCATCTTGGCGCCTCACAGTGTGGCGGGCAGCAACCTCCTTTGAAGAAGACCGCAGAGCCCACCTCACTGACAAAAGGCAAAGAAGGAAAAACCCAACACCCAACCCCAACCAACCAATTTTCCCCTGCAGCCGCTGCAACCGTGTCTGCCTGTCCCGCATCGGACTTGTCAGCCACAAACGAGCCTGCAGCTGACGTGGACATTTACCCCCTCCATAAATCTTCGTCCGTGAAGCCAAGCCAAAGAGTGTTTATCCACTTGTAATTTGGACCTGATGTGTGTGCTCTGTAAATTCTCTTCTTTACCATAAAGGCTTCGATAAGAGGGTGAGGGGGAAGAGACCCACCCGAGAACAGTGCCTGACTGCGGGGATGCAGGGCTTCGTGAGGGAGATGGAGGCAGAGGAGGAGGGGTGTGACCACGTGTGGCATGAGAGAAGACTAGAACAGTACAGGTGTCTGCAGGGTGATCAACAGACACAGCCTGGATGGCATATCTGGGATCCTGACCACCCTTCAGGATGCCATTCAGGGGCAGACGTCAATGATGCGGGAGATGGTGTGCCTTATGAGCTGCTCCGTTGCACTTCAGTCCAGAGCTCTGTAATGTACCCTTTACTCAGCATCTGCCTCCACCCTTCCTTCCACCTACTCACTAGACCCAATGCAGGCCCAAATGCAATACCACCATTACTTGCATGGAACCCCACAGCAGAACCTCCATCCCGCTGCTATGGTTGGCAACCAGTCCCAAGGGGAGATCCTCTCCCCCACCCATCATCCTTTCCCCACCCACCATCCTTTCAGCAGCGCCAAGTGGTCAGTGAGTGTCCGTATTTCAGTGTCCTGTGCACCATACCTTTTGACAGTCAGTGGTGTACATTATTAGCAGGTAATATGTTGACATGGGAACACAGACATGCAGTTAAACCAACGCTGTCTTTTGTTATCTGAAGCCCCTTTCACACTTGCATCCCACTAAATCGGCCATTCAGTGTCCCAGGATAATGGCTTTTCACACTTGACCACTCCTAACTGGGACACTGAACACTTTCACACTTGCAAGGACCCATCTCCAGAGTTAGGACTGTTCTACCTTCTACTGGTGCAATTATCCGTTTCACATTTGCCTGATTACAACACCGGTCGGCGTCTGCAGACGCTGGGAATTGTACTAAGGGTAGAGGCAGTCAATTCCCGGCATGAGATGATCTGGAGTTGAGCTGATTTTGCTTTCACACTTGGCACTTTAAAGGCTGATTGGCATTTGATTCCTGGGATCACTTGCAAGTGTGAAAGGGGCTTGACATAGCTGCAACTACATGAATTTACGGGGGTGGGGGGGGGGGGGAGAATTGAAATAATACACGGGTCAAGTAATGAGGGATGGCTGTGTATTGTATATGTATCACTTTCATTGTGTATCACTTGTTACTGATGTTCAACAGGGAGCATTAATGCTAGGAAAAGGTTTACAGGGCAGTTTCGTTAAAAGACTGTAATGATGGTGTCCGATGCCACATTTTTATTAGAGATTTTACATTAAGGCACATGTAAAGAAAGAAAGGCGTTAAATCAGCATGTGCACGGTGAATGGAGACAGTTGTACATTTGCACTGGTAGTTTTTAAACATTCCACTCTGTGCCGGCACAGCCCTTTATTGACTATGTTGCATTTTGCTGAATTGTATCTTTGCACTACCTGCCTTGCTATTTATTCCAATAAAGTTGAACTTTGACATCATGGCACAGCCTGCAGTGTCCAATCTTTACATAGTTGACACAGTGGCATCACGAATAACATGGGCAACACGCACTGTAGAACCATGCAAAGGATTTCTCTCTGGCTGAGGGTGCGCCTGCTCCACAGTGATGTTCCACTCGGGCAGGTAGTATCCTTGTTCATCTCACAAATGTTATGCAGGACACAGCAGGCAATAACACCGGGAACGGAAGCTGTAGTAATGTCCATCCACTTGCCTCCATCGCCACATAAACCAACCAAAGGCATTCTCAACCACTATCCGTGCCTAGCTCAGATGATGGTTGTACTTCCGTTTCTGGGGGGCTGAAAGAACGATGCTGTGTGAACACCTTAGTCAGCCAATTACTTTTTTTTAAAATTTTTTATTTAGTCAGCCAATTACTGAGGGGGAGTAAGCAGGGTCCCCAACCAGATGGGCTGGAATCTCCATACTGTTTCTGTAAGCAGTCCAGAACAGAGGTCCATCACATATAGCTCACCCATTGTTTAATGGATGCACATATTTAACATCCATTCTCTGAACGTGTGTCACAGTGGTCCAATTTGTTTGTTTCAACCCCACACACTGTCTATTGTGCTTCCTGTGGGAAGAGATATCTGCCCACATCCACTGCCTTCCTGCAAAGGGGTGAGTTAGCTAACACATGAGCATTGTGAGTGCAACCGTGCCTTCCCATATACACGTCTGTGAACCTGAAAGCAAACGGCACAATGCAATGAGTGACAACCTCTGGGCACTTACTTACACATTCCGGCATTTATTAGAGTGCAGAATTCCCTTAGCGTCCTGCGTGGTCCATGACAGGTTGAAGAATTATAGAGGGCCAACCCGTATGGTTGTACTAGGATGATTCATAACCTTGTGGAACTATGATGGGAATATGTGCGCCATTGATAGCCCCAGTGTACATTGGATATTCTCTCTCTGCAAACCCATTTATGGTCTCCTGCAGGCATGTCCCACTTGGTAGCTGAATGGAACACTTCATGAGGGTCCATCTCAAGGTACAAGTCACCTGTGCCATGGCCACAATGGATAAACTTCAACACCGAAAAGAACACTGATGATGTGATATTCACATGGGGTGGCATACCACAAGTCAGACACAAGGGTCCCAAGAGGGCTACCGAGTTGCGAGTTGCTGCAATTTAAAATGGGTTAATATTTCCCATGTGCCAGATGACAACACAATGCCGACCCTACTCTACCTGACTTTCTCAAGAAAATCTTGACTATTAATCTCTGCTCCTGTATGATGGGAAAATCCTACTCATCTCCTATGGACAAAAAATATCTGCACAAACTCTTACAATCCCACGGACAGGCAATTATGTTCATAATCTAGTCAATATTGCAGATTATAAAATTACTGTGTAATTCAGCTGTTAGAGATTTGGTGTGTAACCAAATACTTTTGCAAATTTCTCCAGGTGTACCTTGGATACCATTCTAACTAGTTGCAGGCCTTTTCACATTGCCAAATCTAGGCAACCTTCCTGGGACCCACGTGAAATTCCCTTGTAGGCTGCACCTCCCATGTTTTTCATGCCATTACATTACAATCAAACGGTGAATCTGCAGGGGTCATCTACTGCAAACAGTGCTCCCGTTGTGATCTTTACATTGGGACAGATTGGATAGACTTGATTATTTTGTTGAGCACCTTCAGTTTGTCTGCCCCAATAGTAGAGACCTACCTCCCAGTGGCCCACCATTTTAATTCCACACACTACCATGTTTGTCCATGGCTTCATGCACTGCCAAACCAGGGCCACCCACAAATTGAGAAAGGCCAATCATTTTCTTTTGGGTGCTTGCTAACCTGACGGCATTGACTTCTCCATTTTCTGCAAGGTTCCTCTGATGTGTGTGTCTCTCCTGCCCCATCCCTCTGTCCCTTTTCCTCCATCTCCTCACTCACCCCCTTCCTTCCCTCTCCATTCAGAGATCTACCCCCTCCCCCATCACCTGTTTTTTTCTCTTCTGCCCTCCCATCCATGACCTCTTGCTTGATGGTCTGTGCTTCTCCTCCCCACCTATCTTTTAATATATGCGCGTTGACCATCAGTGAATGAGATTCTGCAGATGTGGAAGTTTTTACACATAATTGGATGATCTGTAGGTAGTGGTAAGCATTTGGTTGTGTGTTTTTTTTCATAATCTTAAGTGATGAGTGGATAATAACCACCATTAAGGGTAATAATCATTGAACGGATAGTCCTTTGGCCTATGGTGTTTACCCCATCAACTGCCCATGAACACCAATGAGAATGAGTTTTATTGTCATACACATTGTACAATATAGAAGACATTGAAATTTGTATTTGCTGCACCAAACAGGTACTTTATATTAAAAAACTACATTAAATTGAAGGGAGTATATATACAAAAGATAGATTACACTGGACAACATTTTTTTAAGTTTGCTTCCTGAAAAAAATGGGGTTTATGGCAGACTTCAAGCTGAACACAAAGATAATTTCAGGTTTGCTGTATTACGTAGAAAGTTGGAGAAACATTAATTTTTATTCAATTTAGTATGTTTAAACGCTTTGTGATTAGTTCAACTGACCGAAAAATGCTGATTTTCGTTTATACTCAGCATCTGGGTGCCTCTTGTGCCAGTGTCCAATCTACAGCCAGCATTGATCGATTCCAGTTGCTTCCATGGTCACAATGTCCTGGTAAAACCTTTCATCATGTTTGTTACTGACTGTACCAAGATCAGCAGGGAAGACGTCCAAATGTAAATACAGAAAATGAATTTTCAATGACATGTTGCATTTCATAGTTTTGTATACTTGAAATACTTAAAATATGACAAGAAATCACAAAAAAGTTACATCTAAAAAAAATGGCGCACGATTAGAAATTGATACAATGGAGTGGCAAGTCCTTTTTATGGTGTCAGAGCGATCCATGATTTTGTCAAACAAGATGAGGTTCAAAAGTCTTATAGCGGTTGGAAAGAAACTGTTTTGAACCTAGTTTGGCTGGTCTTCATGATTCTATTCTTTCTACATGTACTTGTGATGCAAACTGTTAGTATACTTACCAGTACACCTGTCGAAGTAACCTGTCTTTCTTGGAAAGTAGAGATGTGGTGTGCCTTCTACATTGTTGCCTCAATGTTCTGGGCCCAGGAGAGGTTGTCTGATATATAGACTCCTAGGAACTCCATCCCATCAATGCAGACCTCCCTCAGCCTCCTACATTGATCCCATTTTCATTATTTCACCCCAGCATCTACGACTTGCCTTTATATGATGGGAAATCTACAGTGAGTAATTAAACTAATCATTATCATTTTTTTCAGAAATGGGAGGAAATGGCAATATCCAGAAGAAACCCAAAGCAGTCTCAGAGAACATGCAAACTCCACACGATTAGTACCTAAAGTCAGGTTCAAATCCACTGTGAGGCTATGCCATGACTATTGCTGCCACTATATTGTACCCAAATCATTCTGAGTGTCGGGCAGGTGTAGTTAGCACTATAAAATAAGTATATTATAATATGCATATGACAAACTCAATTATAGCTACTGTGATGGGAGACATCCATGAAGAGTAGAGGATAGGCCATGCAGACTAGAACTTGCTTGTCCAAATTGGGGGAAAAAATGCAAACAAGAAATTTTAAAGCATTTATATTCATTTTATTACAGCACACAAAACTGAGAGAATTCATTAAATATACTGTACTGCTTCAGGGTCATTGAGAACATAGCTACTTATTAGCAGTTTTTCACTGCCTCCTGTCATAACAGAAAATAGCAAAACTGGAAATATGGGACACCATCCACAGCCCCAAATGGTCCTTCCAGGTGAGGCCAAAATTCACTGCCACTTCTTCCAATTTAGTGTTTTGTATTTAATGTTGCCAACTCAACTGGAAACATATCTTTAGTTCAGTCTGCATTGAAGTCACTGTCACTTCTCTTTCCACTCTGACCTTCCAAAAAATGCCCAGTGCAACAATCCAGGAACAATTTCTTATCTTCTATCTAGAATTATTGCAGCCATCAGGACTCTCCATACTGAATTTAAAAATACCAAGTAACTTTTTAAAATCTTTCTCCACAGCTATATTATTCTCTCTTCTGTTTTTTGCTACTATCTTTAAAAGTAATTGCTTGCTATCTTAACAATTTTGCTTCATACCCTACTTCATATATCCCTTTGTTCTCTCCTCTCCTATCAATCTGCTACTGAAAACAGTCTTGTTTTATCATTTATCCAGTTCTGACAAATGCCATTGACCATACCACTGACCCTTCCCTCCCAGCCAATGTTGGTTCATTTGAAGTTCTAGCATTTTGCTTTGGACTTCAACCATCTGTGTTCTTGCTCCAAAGATTTCATTTCTATTCCTTACAGCTTACTTTTCTATCATTTGGCTCATTGAGTCTCTGCCAGTCTCAGAGCAAATCCATGCTCCCCAATTCAAGACTAATCCCATTTTCTTCCCTTTCTTGCATCCATCAATGACCACTCCTCAATCCTCCGGCCATCCTCATGTGTACAGTGTAATTTACAATAACCGATTATCCTACCAACCAACTTGGCACGTGGAGAAGTAACCAAAGGGAGCCCACACAGTCACAGCTAGACTGTGGGCAGCATGGTTAGAGAAGCAGATAGTGTAATGCTGGTACAGTAACCGGGACCAGGGTTCGAATCCTGTGCTGTCTGTAAGGAGTTTGTATATTCTCCTTGTATTTGCATGGGCTTCCTCCGGGTGCTCCGGTTTCCTCCCACCATTCATAAAACATATCGGGGGTTGTAAGTCAATCAGATGAAATTGGGTGGCATGGGGTCATGGGCCGGTAGGGCCTGTTAATAAATTTTAAAAATTAAGCATAAATTTGGCTTAAATTCCCTTGAGTTAAGAGGCAAAAGAGGAAAAAAAATTATTCTAGTGGGAATTCTAGAGCAAGGAGGTGAAGCGGTTATGGTTCCATTGTTCAGATTTGAAACCATGGAATATTTTACTGAGAAAGGAAATGTTGAAGACTATCTACTTCAAAAGGCTGCAGATCAATGGAAATTTCCAACAAATCATTTGTACCTTTGATACAGGGGTAAATACTTATTTGTACACTAAAATTGATAGGTATCACACAGGATTATTTGGGGATGGAATTAATGAAAAAAATGTGCAATGTCCCAACTGAATCACACATTTTATATTGCTGAAGCTCCTATGTCCCCATTCACCAGTAAAGACTATAATACATAAAGAAAAAGAGAAAACGGATGAGGTACATACCAGTTATGTAATCAAAATGTCCATTTCAATTATTTCACAATTTTCCTGTAATGTAAAGGGAGGCCATTTGGCCCATCATGTCCATGCCAGCCCAGAGCAATCCTACACTCCCATTAATCTTCCCAGTAATTAAATGTAGGTGCTTCTCCTTTTATCTGAGACCCTTGGGACCAGACACTTCTCGATGTTTGGATTATTCTAGATAATGGAATTAAAATGGCAGTAGTACAGACTCGCATAAAATATAAGCCCTTGCATTGAAGCTGGCTCAATGAGCAATAGCTGTCGTCATAATCCCACACGCAGCTGGAACTTCTTTGGGAGGTAACAAAGTCATCCATTGATCCAGCATTAAACAAAAAGAGGCTCACACTCCACGGCCTTGTCTGCCTCCTTCCAGCCAGCTCTGCTGCTCTCTCCCCGCTCGCCACCCAAGTCACATTCTCTCCTCGATCACTGCCCAAATCAGGTTCTCTCCTTGCTCTCTTCTCTCCCTGCTTGATGCCTGAGCCATGTTCTCCCTGCTCACGGCCCAAGTCACATTCTCTCCCCGTTCGTCGCCTGAGCCATGTTCTCTCCACACTCTTCCCACTCGATACCCATGCTGTGTTCTCTCCTCGCTCTCTCCCCGTTCAAGTCACACTCCTGCTCTCTCCCTGTTCGCCCGCCAAAATCATGTTGTTGCTCTCACTGCTCGCCTGCCAAATTCCATTGTTGCTTTCTCTGCTACTCTCTCCTCGCTTGTCCGCCTGAGTCACCCTGCTGCTCTCTCGCTGCCCGAGCTGCATTCTCTCCACGCTCTCTCTAGAACATCTGAAAATAGACTGATCACACAGTAAAAAAAAAGGTTCAGTTTTCAGTCACGGATAAATGGATAAGGACCTGTACCAAAATTCTCAAAGCATTAAGATTCTACCAGTCACCTACAAACTGGGAGTAATTTATTGTGGCCAATTAACATGGCAACTTGCACATCTTTTGAATGTGGCTGAAAATAAAAGTATTCTGGGGAAACCCATGGAATAAAGCAGAACATGCAAATTAATTATCCTCAATGCAAGTCTGGATTGAACCAGTCCACTGGCTATGAGGCAACAACTCTCATTGCTGAGCTGCTATGCCACCCAATATGATGATGTAAGAATACAATTTTTAAAAAAATGAATATAGACGTAGCAAAAATAGACAAGACATATCTTAGAGGTAGCACAAAATAATCTTACATTGGGAAAAGGCACTCCACAAATTCAAGTGTGTTTTTTTTTTGCTGGTCAAATATGGACCAGATGTCAATATTTTGATAACAAAAGGGGACTTGAGAACTCTTTTTGTGTTCTGCACCCCCCACCACTCCTTCTCCCACAAACATGCATTGCAATGAGTGAATGTCCTTAAGGGCATACAGCTTGCAAACTAGAATGGGGGTGGGGCAGGAAGAGATAAAGCAGTGTTAAAGAGAACATTTGCCAATATTTAGTGTTAAACGGAAACAAAGGTTTCATTTTGATGCATAAACATTTTTTTGTGCTAGCTAGGTGGAAGACAAAAGTATGGGAGCTCAATCAAGAGGCAATGGAATTTAGTTGGTCGGCTCCTAGATGAAAATAATTGCCTCACTGAATGATCAGAAAACCAGTGGGCATTTTGACACAGAAACTTAGGAATTATTCTGAAAAAAATTAACATAATTGTCAATTCGGGTGTCCCGATGTAGTCATTTGCACAGGGGCACTTTTACACAGCGTTCCTCTATGTTGTGGAGTTTGTCAGTTTTATTCATTAGGCCGGTTTCTTACAGAGTGGCTGTGGTCAATTTACACTGCATCTGCTCTGTAAAAATGTGTAGGGGTACAAGTGGAAAAATTACTAGATGGAATTTGCATTAAAAATTCCGTCCTGACATTTTTACACTGCCACCTGAACAGAAATTTTCCTGCAATTTTCTGCTGTTCAGTGGCTGTGTAAAAGTGCCTAGTAAAGTGGTAGATGCTCTTCAGCAAACTTTTCACAAACATAAAGCTTTTATTAGTTCAGACTCTCTTATTATTGAAAATTAAACACTTCAGGTTTTACAGATCCCAATTACTTTGTATTCTACTGGCTGTTCCTGTTTCCACATTGTGACGAATGAATACCAAATGGTAGATTGACATCTCAGTGAAAAGATGCATTTTGATCTGCCTGAAACTTAGGTCTCCCAGTGTAAAGCGACGTCTGCAGGCAAATGCACCGTTTCAGGGCGCAGGGACACAATGAATCCCTGAAATGTCACTGTAAAAGCTATGTGGGAACAGTCTTCAATGTTCTGGAGCCTGTCTTTCAGCCTCTCAAACATTTTGTGTATTATTTGAGGAAATTACGACTGGAGCTGATGCATTGCAAAAACGAATTGAATGGATGGGAAAGAACAAATGCACTGCATCAAACCTAATCTACTGCATTCATTGAACTCATTGTGACCTCCTCTACATTAGTGGGACCAAACCCAGATTGGGCAAATGCTTTGCTGAGCATTTATACTGTTTGTAGATTCAAGTTAGATTCTCTGTTGCTCACCATTTTAATTCCCCATCATCACTGGGGATAGGCATAACTGTCCATAGCTTTATCGTATACAAGGGTGAGACTAAATGTAAACTTGAGGAACATCATATCCTGGACACCCTTAAATTCAATGGCAATAACAAGGAATATTTCAATTTCAGGAAAGATACAAAGGATAGGTTCTTCAGAGAGAGATAGAATAGAATTTTTTAAAGACAGTTCCACATAGGAACATGGAACTGAAAATAATTGGGAGGATCATATCATAGGGAAATTGTAGGAAGTTGGTAGGGAAGGTTATTTTGTTGCAACAACACTGTGGGCTGAAGGACCTGTTAAGTTTTTGTAAATTTCTATGTTCTATGGACTTCTGTCCTATACATTTGTTATCTCACTTTCGTCTCAATGAAAGGTCCTGACACAAACCACTGATTGAGACCCAGATGGTGTGTGACCACTGAGATCCTGCAACTGCTTAAAAATAACCAACTCACATTTTGCTCTCCAAAGCTAGCAACAGTACTGCTTTCACCTGAAAAGATACTCTTCGACTCCTTGGTAAATCACTGACTGATCACCAGATGGTCTCCAGTCTCTCAACACGATATCGTCATGACACACAAGCACTACCAATGACTACAGGATGCTGTTCCGCCTCAAGCAGGAACAAAGGCCTCGAGGCCCAAGCTCAATGATTCCCCCTCCCTTATCCACAAACTGATCTCAGGGGTCAAAAGTACAACATGGTTTCATGGTTTCCGCTTGCACACCTGTCCAACAAATCTTTCCGAGAACAAGTGTATTCTAGGAAGGATAAAAGTACTGGTATATGCAAATTACTCACTCAACGCATCTGTGCAACGTCAGGCATCACACTTTGGGGAGAGAAGAAAGGATTTCTTAATTTACATTTCTATCTCCAAATATGGCAAAATGTTTTTAAGAATAATTTTCCAACAATTTGTTACTGAGTAAAACAAAGTTGGAGGCAATGTACCATGTGTGGAAATGTTCATAGAGACATTTTTGAAAGTCAGACATAATGTTTTTAGAAGTTTCCACATAGTTTGTTTCTTTATGCAGCCTGGGTGCTCAGTATTCAAATGGCATATATTGAGCTCTCATTAGACTGGAGCTACCAGGTGTTACTCTGGTACCAATGGCACCAGCAGGACAGAACATGGCATCAAAGACACTTTTATTTGGTGGGACCACCTGCAACATTCTGTCTAAATCCAGCACAGATGAAGGCCGTAAAGATGGCATGGGACATGGATCAGGTAGGAAAGGCCAATTGGTCTGGCCTATGAACTGTGTTGGTCTGTATGGATAAAACAGCAAACCTGAAGGTTGGCTATACTGAAAGAATGTGGAATATGGTAAGCTCATGCTGGGGGGCAGGGTTATATTTGGAGGGGCATATTTCGTGTAGGAAGTTGGTAACTCCCAGTGCATATAGGGTCTTCTTGGAAGCTCTGGCTCTGGATAACTGGAGCAATGATTGTCCCAAATAGTAATTGGAGTAGACCTGCCATACTCCACAGATAACCTTGGCCGTTTTGGCTCTTGCCGACTTGGGGAATCTCGGTGGGAAATGTTAATGTCATCCTCAGTGGAGGAAGGACTAGAAGATGAAGTGCTTATGGGTGAGTGAAACTGGACATTGTGGTTGGCACTTGGTGGGGAAGAGAATGAAGTGGAGCATTGAGCACTCTCAGATGTTACAGGATGGTGATGCCACTTCATTTCTAATCTCCTCCGGTGCATAGGATCTTCATTTGCTGGCTTTCCTTGTTTGCAGTGTCCTGAAGGTCCAGAGTAGTTCTTCTCCTCAGAGGTAGATGCTTCCAAGCTGTTCCATAATGTATCAATGGAAAAGGTACACTCTGGCCTGCTGTTGGCCTGCTGTGGGATTGATTTTGCTGAAACAGGAGTATCAGACTCTTGTACCAATTTATCACTTTTGTCAGAAGGCAAGAGGCCCAAAATGCCACCCTCGATGTATGCAGTTGAGTTGGCGGCAAACCTCTCATCCTGGCGTGAGACAGAGGTGTTTTGTCGTTTTAATGCTTCAGGTGGAATTCGTGTAACATCGACGGTCCAGTAGTTTCCTTTTCCTTGTGGCCTTTTAGGATCATTCAAGATCTGAAAAAAAGAACATAACTTCAGAAAAAAGGCACCTGACATCAAATGATAGTTGGTAATTCATTATTTGTAAATCACAACCAGTCATCACATGACTGAAATTCTGCAGAGGCTGGGGTCAAATGCATTATACAAAGGCGCTAGAGAAACTCAGAATATTACCCAGCATCCATAGGAAGTAAAGGTTAATCAATGGTTTGGGCCTGGGGCCTTCATAAGGAATAGAAGGGAAAAAAAAACAAACACCTGAATAAAATGGTGGGGTAAACCACGCATGCTTCCTGTCTCCTTAAAGTCTATTCTCCTCCCCTTTCCCTTCTTTATATTCAAAAGTATGCCCGCTTCTTTCTTATTCCTGACTTCTAACTGCAGATCCACACAGACATGGCATAATTCCTCCAGTGCCCTCTGCGCTGGTATCTTGTTTGCCCATGAGATGGAATGCACCCACTGTCTCATTTTGGTAAGTGGTGGAATATCAATAGCAACCAGTGTCAAGGTAAGAAACACAGGTTATTACTGTGAGCACCATGGAAGTCAAGAAACTGAAGGACACACACAAATGGCAATGTCCTGGACCATAATGGAACTACCATACCAGGCAGGAGGCCTTGGTATTGATGATATACAGGATAAATCCCTGGTATCCGGCATCTGTGGGATTGGAAGATGCTTGATAAGTGAATTTTTATGTTACTTGAGGCTGATTGTTGCATGTACAGATAACTAATGCCAAGACGCAACAATTATAAACTTCTGTACATTTTACCCATTTAATTTCCATGTTTTTTTTTGCTTGAGGTTGCCAGTTGTTTGAATTCTAGATAACAAGGATTTAAATCATCTTGGCCTCTGGTGAAGTACTGGAAGATGGCAAAAAAAGAGGAGCAAAGATATAAGCCAGGTAACTACAGGCCAGTGAGCTTGATTAAAAGTTGCTGTAGGGAATTTCGGAGGGACAGGATCCACCAGTCAGCGACTGGAGCTGATGAGCATGGTTAAGTATGTGGTAGGGCATGCCTCAAGAATCAGTTTTTCATAAAGGTGATCAAGGATTGATGTGATATCAGGGCAGTGGACATTATCTAGATGGACTATAGCACGGCCTTTGATGATGTCCGCACGGCATATTAGTAAGGAAGGTTAAAGCACATGATATCCAAGGTGAGCTGGCCAATTGGATTCAAAACTACCTAGGTGGAAGGGTGCTGATCTAATTAGAGGCCTGTAACCTGCTGCAGAGGTATTACTGGTTCCGCTGATGTGTGTCATACATAAATTTGCAGATGACACCAAAATAGATCAGCTTAGAAGGTGGGTCAGAGATGGAAATGGCAACTTGAAAGTGGCAACTCAGGCAGACAAGGCGGGAAAGGCAGCATTTGGCATGATTATCTTATTTATTTGGTAGGATGCTAAGGCACAAAAGTTGGAAACTCATGATTCAGCTGTACGAGGTGTTGGTAAGACCACACTTTTGAGTACTTGGTATGTAAAGCAAAATGTACTGGACACAGGCAAAATTGCCCACCATCAAGAACATCTACAACGAACACTGCCATTGGAGAGCAGCTCCAATCATTAAGGATCCATACCACCCGGCACACGCTCTGTTTAATTTTTAAAATTTAGATATACAGCATGGTCACAGGCCATTTCAGCCCATGAGTCCATGCCGCCCAATTACACCCAATTGATCTACACCTCCAGTATGTTTAGAATGGTGGGAGGAAATCGGAGCACAATCTTTACAGACAGTGTGGGATTTTAATCCAGTTCCTGATCACTGGCGCTGTAATTGCGTTGCAGAAACCATTACACTAACCATGGCGTATATGTTCTTGCTGCTACCTTTTTTTTTAATTTTTTATTGTCCACACCATAAATCACATTAGCCAAGATATACACTATTTCTTTTTCACACATATACAGTGACTTTTTCTCCCCCCCCCACTTTCCTCCCAAACCACCCCCCCACCCACCCCCCTCATCCATTTTAGGTATACAATCTAGGTTGCATTAAGCCAGTCAGACAATGTTGTCATTCAACAAAATTACACCAGAAATTCTACTGAGTCCATTCTTTTCTTTCCTTCTCCTTCCATCAACTTAGGTAATGTTTGTCCCCAGTAGGTTTTCGCTATTGTATTTAATGTAAGGCTCCTATACTTGTTCGAATATTTCAATATTATTTCTTAACCTATATGTTATTTTATCTAATGGAATACATTTATTCATTTAAATTTAGTAGTTTCTTCCTTTTAATTTGGTTATGTATTCCATTAATATTTAAAGACATATAGTTCAGCGTAGCCCTTTTATATTTTGTTTATCTTCTCTTTCCGTTTTTCCATCATTACCTTTCCTCCTTTTCCATTTCTGTTTTCTTATTTTCAACTCTTTATAAGACAACATTCCTACAACATCCAACATTTTCCTTATTCTCCTATTTTTATCTTATTTA
Source organism: Narcine bancroftii (assembly GCF_036971445.1). Taxonomy (NCBI): domain Eukaryota; kingdom Metazoa; phylum Chordata; class Chondrichthyes; order Torpediniformes; family Narcinidae; genus Narcine; species Narcine bancroftii. The sequence continues at coordinate 341,688,844 of NC_091470.1, read as the reverse complement.
TCCCCAATCTCCCCTTCACCTCCTGAGTTGTCCTTTATCCCTTGTCGGACAACCACATCTCCCCTCTCCATTTGGATTTGCGAATCCACTCGCAAGCGTCAACTGATTTTGCAGTGACCGCTATTTCCCCCCACCCCGCCTCCCCCAGAAAAGATTTCACTTTTCATATGTCACAAAGGTCACTCTTTTAATTCCCTCCTTATTCTCTCTATTCCATTACCTTCCCTTATTAATTCTTGTCTATACTATCTATATTTTCCTCTAAGTACAGATACATTCATGTATGCTCATTGTCTCTATTCACTCTTATACCTCTTTACCCGCATACATATCAATCGTGATCATTTTTACTCTCATTACCCGTCTTCATCCCTCAGTCTATTTTTGTCTTTACCCACATACATATCAATCGTGATCATTTTAACTCTCATTACCCGTCTTCCTCCCTCAGTCTATTTTTGTAATTGTTCTGCAAATTTTCGTGCTTCTTCTGGATCCGAGAATAGTCTGTTTTGTTGTCCTGGAATAAATATTTTCAATACCGCTGGATGCTTTAGTATAAATTTATACCCTTTCTTCCATAAAATCGCCTTTGCTGTATTGAACTCTTTTCTCTTCTTTAGGAGTTCAAAACTTATATCTGGATAAATGAAGATTTTTTGCCCTTTATACTCCAGTGGTTTGTTGCCCTCTCTTACTTTTTCCATTGTCTTCTCCAGTACCTTTTCTCTTGAAGTATATCTTAGGAATTTTACTACAATAGATCTTGGTTTTTTGTTGTGGTTGTGGTTTAGAGGCCAATACTCTATGTGCCCTTTCTATTTCCATTTCTTGCTGTAGTTCTGGACATCCTAGGGTCTTAGGGATCCACTCTTTTATAAACTCCCTCATATTCTTGCCTTCTTCATCTTCCTTAAGGCCCACTATCTTTATGTTATTTCTTCTGTTATGGTTTTCCATTGTATCTATTTTTTGAGCTAGTAGTTCTTGTGTCTCTTTAGTTTTTTTATTAGATTTCTCCAATTTCTTTTTTAAGTCTTCTACCTCCATTTCTGCTGCTACTGCCCGCTCTTCCATCTTGTCCATTTTCTTTCCCATTTCTGTTAAGGTCATATCTATTTTATTCATTTTCTCTTCTGTATTGTTTATTCTTTTTCTTAAATCCTTAAATTCCTGTGTTTGCCATTCTTTAAATGACTCCATGTATCCTTTAATAAGAGAAAGTATATCCTTTATCTTGCCTTTCTTTTCTTCTTCTATTTCACTGTACTCTTCCTCTTCCTCTTCTTCTTCCTCTGGGTTGACCATCTGTTGTTTCTTTGGTGCTCTTTCCTCCTCTTCTTTCTTGTTTCTATTGTCTTCTGTGTTCTCTTCTTGCTGCAGGTGTTCTGCAGCTGTCGTTGCCGGCTGTGGAGATCGACTCCCCAGCTGGTCCCCACTCCCGTCGGTGTGTTTTTTTTCATTCGCATCGCGCATGCGCGATACTTCGCGCATGCGCGGTTGCGCACTTTTACTCGGCTCTGCGAGCCATTTTTGTAGTCCATTATTTACCGACCTGAGGGAACGGGTTTCTCTCTCCGCAGCGGGCCTCTTCGGACAGGTAAGGCCTTCACCTTTTTCCTCCTTTGTCTTCTCTTCCTCTCTTCTTACCGTTGCTTTCGATTTTTCTTTTTTTGTTGCCATCTTCTTTCCACCTTTATACTCACTTTTCTGTAACTTTTATTTCTGTGCCTTTGTGTTTTCCTTTGTTTTTCCCGACTTTTCTGGAGAGGGCTGGAGTTCACCGTCCGGCCACTACTCCATCACGTGACTCCTCCTTCTTGCTGCTACCTTCAGGAGTTATAGGTGCCACAAGACTTGCACCACCAGGTTCAGGAACGGCTGTTACCCCACCACCACCCGACTCCTCAACAACAAACTCAATCAGAAGCCGCTTTCAGGTGCTCGGACGCAGATAATGCACTGGCAGACGTGGCTAGGAGAGTGCAGCTGGGACATTCAAGTGGTCGCAGCGAAGACACCTGAAGGAGAGCCATGTCTGAGCGAACACCAGCTCCTGTGGACTGTGGCTGTAGTCCCACTGTTGCTTTCAGGTGCAACAGGGGATACTCTGAGCAGGAGATTATACCTACAGGAGGAGGGTTTGGTAAGTGCTCCTCCTGGCCGGGTTCTCCACTTTCAGGTGGCTACCCGTCAGTCGCATTGGGGTACAATAGGCGGCTTTTCAGTTGGGTATTCTGGCCACCTGAAAGAGGCTAGAGACTCATTTAAGGACTCTTACTGTGCACGTTATTGATTTTTGTTCTCTCTGCATTGCAGTCTCTTTATGTTATGGATGTTATGGATGGTTTTTATTTGCAGTACCAATAAGCGGTAAATCTGCCTCGCCTGCAGGAAAAAGTATCTCAGGGTTGTGTGTGATGTCATATTTGTACTCTGACAATAAATCTGAAATCTGAATCCAAGCAGTTTCTGGTCATCCAGCTATAGGAAGGACAACAATCAATTTGAGATTCCCAAAGATGTTGCCAGGATTGGAGAGGTGCAGTTAAAGGGAGGTTAGATAGGTTGGGTCTTTGTTCTCCAGAATGGCTTTGGAATGACCTAGAAAACCATGAGTGACATGGATAATGCTCACAATCTATTTCCCAGGGTGGATATTTTTAGAGAAATAAGGCATAGGTGAGAGGGGAAATGTTAAAGAGGGACCAAAGAGATCACTCTGAGGGCAGTCCATAGGAAAAACAATGCTGGAGAAACTCAGCAGGTCAAACAGCATACTTTTCATAGGAAATATGAACACACCTAACCAGGTTTTTGGACTTGAACCCTTCATCAAGGTATGAGCAAAATGTGGGCAGATGAGGGCGTCTTTTCCTTTTCATGTTTATGGACATTAACTATCCCATTCTTTCATAAATTGACAGCATTGTATCCAAGTTGAATTGTGCACATTTGAAACTCTTACATCTTTTCTTGGACATGGATTAACTCGCAACATGAAATTCCTTCTCTTCAAGGTACTGTGGCGATCGATGCACATGTTTGCAGCGGTGAACCGGCCCCACTTGTTACGCACAGTCAGTGGGGCAGCCACGGCAAGGATGGCGTTGTAGGACTATCTGTACCGGTCCAGACCGGAAGGACGCGTACGCACCTGCATCATCGGGATGCAAGCGCAGGGACGTTAGGGGTGGGACCAAGGATGGGCTTAAAGGCTGCAGCGTGGAATTCAAATTAAAACATTTGTGATACTCGAGCTCATAGCCTGTTGTCTCAGTCTCTTTGCTGCACTCGCTCACAACCCGCAACAATACTCGCTTCAATACATGGATAAAATGATGTCACTCATCAGCATTCTATTGGATGTGTATTGGTCCAAAGGTTCTCAACCTTTTTCTTTCCACTCAGATACCACTTTAAGTAATCCCTATGCCATCTGTGCTCTGTGATTAACAAGGGATTGCTTAAGGTGGTATGTGAGTGGGAAGGTTGAGAATCACTGCTTTTGGCCCAATGGTTACTGTAATATTTTGCTTGAGAAAAATTGTCATTGGCCCATTTCGATTAAGAGTGGTTTTCAAACTTTTTCTTTCTACTCACATGCCATCTTAAGTAATCCCTTACTAAATCACAGAGCAGTATGGCAGAGGAATATTTAAAATGGTATGAGAGTGGAAAGGTTGAGGTTGAGAAACACTGGGTTACACCCTTACCCCATGGTTAGAAATTTACTGGGTGTGGCGGCACACCATTAGGCAGGCAAACCAGCCCCGCTTGTAATCCACGTGGTGGGGCAGCCGGACAAAATGGCGCCGTCGGGGTGGGTTTCCCCTTCTTCTCAGCACAGGGCTCAGAAGCCCACGCTAGGGGACCACATGATGCCCGGGTGATGTCAGCGCCCCCCAGCACGGTTCTCAGCCAGATCCATCCGGGCTGGGAGTACAAGTCCAGCCGAGCAGCCTGAAATAAATCAGTTCTGCTCACTGACCTCAACCCGCCTGGTTGTGTGTTCTTTCAGTAGCAGTGTAGCTGCCGCTACATGGGGCACACTTCCAGTTACAAGGGGTTTTTAAAACAATTTGAAAAGGATGGTGTTTGTATTGACTTTTTATCAATTTAGCTTGTATTTTAAATGTTCTGGTCACATTTAGTAATCCTGATCTTTAGTCAGGGGAAGTACAATGATTGGATAGAAAGATTACAAAAGGATACCTATCCAAATGGTTTCTGTCCCAATTTCAACTTCTTCCAACCCATGATAATAGATGAGCTTAATGATGAAAAGTTGAGACCCAATGTTTAACAATTGCAACAGTAAACATTAAATTGTTATTTGAAATTTACACTCGTTTTTTTTAATATGCCTGGATTTCCCCACAATCTTGAAAAAGAAATCACCCATGGCATTCACATAAATCAGCAGGGAATATGTGGTAATGGTTAAAGATAATATCAGTGTTAGAATTATTTAATTAACAACTCAAACCAGGCACAGGCTCGGAAACATTCTTAGTTAGCAGATACTTTACACTATTCTGCAAATTCTAAAATGGAAAATTTGCTGACAACTTTGAGGTAATTTACACTTCCTAAATTTAAATTGAAGATTATAAATTATAAAATTATAAATATCTGACAAGGATACAGAAACATTTTTTCTGCAGATTATATAATTGCCTTTATGGAGGTAAATGATTTAATTGGACAAAATTGTGATTAAGGGGAGCTGGGCTATTTAGATGTGTGACGAGCTCTCCCAAAAAACTTACATTCAAGTACATCCAGCACTACACATACAATTCCCACTCACTACTCTTAGATGCGATCAAATCATACAGCCATTTCAGTTTAGGCCTCCGCCTGGAAACTAGCTACGGGGTGGATCAGAAATCTGGAATTTACCATTCTGACTGCAGCCCAAAAAGGCTGCTCCAGCATCCCACTGAAAGGAGAGGCACCTCATAGCGCCCTCCAGATCCCCGTGGAGGTGGGCCGACTGGTGGTGTAGCGCCACCATCATCAATACACAGCAGAGCAATGGCCATCTTCCCTACCCATAAGCCCCCACACAGCTGAAACCGCTCTAAGGTTCCCAGAACTGTTCCAGCTGTGTGGAGGATTATGGGTAGGGAAGACGGCCATTGCCCTGCCATGTTTTGAGCCCGCAGAGAGGAGTCCTGAAGGCCAAAGCGGCCCGGTGTGGCTGTCCCAGCCTGCACCAGCCGCCCCCTGGCAGTCCCCGCTGCCCTGAATACTCTTGCTGCCCCCGCAGGTCCCTGCTGCCCTGTCGGTCCCCGCTGATAGCTCCTGCTGCGCTGAGGGCTCCCTGACTTAAGAGGGAGAGGGGTGAATGGGGAGATGGGTCATGGGCTGATGGCACCATCAGCCCGCCCCTCACGCCTAGCGCAGCTGACAATTCAGATCGCTTGGTGGAGGGCTGTACTACGGAGATTATCCCTGGATTATGTGGCTCAGAGACCACCTCCGCATATGTGTTTGGAGTTTATCTGCCTTTACATCCCAGTTTTGGGCTATTGAGATGGCCTATAGACCAGCTCAATTGAAAAATGTAAAAATCAAGGAAAATAATTGTTTTGCTTGAGCAGGGCTATTAAGTGGTTAGTGTAGTGGTTAGTGGTCCTCCAGAATGGAGGACCATCGCCTTCCCAAGATCGTGCTATATGGCGAGCACTCCACTGGCCACCGAGACAGAGGTGCACCAAAGAAGTACAAGGACTGCCTAAAGAAAGCTCTTGGTGCCTGCCACATTGACCACCGCCAGTGGGCTGATATCACCTCAAACCGTGCATCTTGGCGCCTCACAGTTCTGCGGGCAGCAACCTCCTTTGAAGAAGACTGCAGAGCCCACCTCACTGACAAAAGACAAAGGAGGAAAAACCCAACACCCAATCCCAACCAACCAATTTTCCCTTGCAACCGCGTCTGCCTGTCCTGCATCAGACTTGTCAGCCACAAACGAGCCTGCAGCTGACGTGGACATTACCCCTCCATAAATCTTCGTCCGCAAAACCAAGCCAAAGAAGAAAGAGTGTAGTGGTTAGTGCACCAGCAACCCAGGTTCAAATCTGGCGTTGTCTGTAAGGAATTTGAACGCTCTCTCTGTATCTGAGTGGGTTACCTCTGGGTGCTCTGGTTTCCTCCCACCCTTCAAAACGTATGAGGGTTGTGGGTTAATTGGGCTATTTGGGCGGTCGGAAGAGCCTGTTACCATGCCGTCAATTAAAATTGAAGAGAATTATTAAACTAACGAGAAATAAGATACTAGATAATTAAATGAAAAAACAAGTTCAAGGTTTTATTCCTGTTTATAAATTGTAATGAAAATTATAAAAATCCCATTTGCAATCACATAATCTGTACTGAATTAAATGCAATCAAAGTTGACAATGTTAAATGAAGCAACAAATGGAAGTTAATCATTTGGCTTTGAATCCTGGCTATAGCACAGAGGAAGTCCTATAGCCAGGCAGAAGTCTAACCAATCAACCTCTCAGGTGAAAACAAATGACCCAGAGGTACAACAGGGAAATAATACAAAGGAAGTGGGTGGCAGGGTTAGCGCAATGCGACCAGGTTTAAATCCACAGCTGTTTGTGAAACAAAAGTATAAATTAAACGACCAAATTATTTACGGTTGTGGTTAGTGCAAAATAAAATGTGATGTTTCAGTACTGCAGATAGATCTTTTCTTTTGGTGGTCCCAGAGTTGGGGTTGATAATGGGTTTTTTGTCCTAATGAACAAGTACTTATTTTTTTAAATTACAGAGAGGTTCATTTTTTCTTTGTGATCTCCCAATATATAAAATATATAGATGTTCTCCACATCTGATAGTGGGGAGGATTTTGCCTGCAATGTCCTGGGCTGTTCTCCACAACAATTTGCAGGGCTTATTGCTCGGGGTATTGGTGACCCGTACCAGACCATACAAATTAGCTGTTATTGTACAAAGCGTTATTTTTAAAAGGTAATGTCTATATAGCTTTACAAGCCATTTATCAGTTGGTCAGTACACTTTCCTTCAGACATCTGTAGAAATTTGCCAGGGTTTCTGGTGTCATACCTAACCTCCAAACTCCTGAGGAAGTAGAGGCATTGACTGAAATGCTTTCTTCACGATGTCCATTTGGTCCAGGAAAGTTCCTCAGAGACAGTGACACCCAATAACTTAAATTTGCTCACCCTCTCCACCTCTGTTCCCCCAATGATCACTGCATTGTACACCAATGGCTTTCCCTTCCTGAAGTCAACAATCAGCTCCTTAGTTTTGGTGACATTGAATGCAAGGTTGCTGTTGGTGTACCATTCAGCCAAGTTTTCAATCTCCCGCCTGTATGCTGATTCATCTCCTTTCTTTATTCAACCCACAACTGTGGTATCATCGGTAAATTTGTAGATTGTGTTATTGTCATACCGAGCCCCAGAGTTGTAGGTGTAAAGTAAGTAGACCATGGAGCTAAGAAAGGGACTGAGATTGTGGAGGAGATGTTCTTATCAATCCTCATTGATTATGGTCTGGTGGTGAGAAAATCCATGATCCAATTACACAGTGGGGTTTTAGTCCCAGGTCTTAAAAGAGTTTGGTGATTAGTTTTGAGGGGTTGATACTGTTAAATGGTGAACTTTAGTCGATAAAGAGCATCCTGATGAATGCACCTTTGCTGTCCAGGTGTTCCAGGGCTTGAGTGGATGGAGCCAGTCAGGTGGCATCCGCCATAGACGTGTGGCTATGATAGGCGAACTGGAATGTATCCCTGTCACTGCTCACACAAGTTGATGTGCGTCAACATCAGCCTTTCAAAACATTTCATCATTGTCGGCCAGGTACTTGTCCGGGCCAGATACTTTCCTCAGATTCACTCTTCTGAAGACAGCATGCACGGCCTCCTCAGGGTATGGTTCTTCGCTGTTATTGTCGTCAATTCAGGCGAAGAGGGCATTGAGTTCCTCATTGATGTTGGCTGCTTTCTTCAATGGACAGGATAAAAAAAATCATAAAGTTATAATACCAATCTTGCAATTTTATAATTAATTAGTGATTGCATCAGTCTGATGTAATTACATTCAGAAAAAAGTCCTGGAATTTCCTGCCCAACAGCTTTTACAGCACACAAAGGCATACTGCGGATAGGAAAATCTATTTTGGAAATGAGCTTGGAATACAAATGCTACCCCCCCAAAATTGCAACAGGTAGGGAGTACAAGCCTTGAGGGCTATAATGTTCTCCCTTGTGCATGGTCCAGATTGTTATATATGCACACAGGTGTAAACGCTTTCTTTGTGATCTCCCAAGAGAATGGAAACTGTTCAGGGATTGTAGATTGGGGATAGATGGAAGAAATGATCAAGGACAGGTAGTCCTAAGGACATTAGTGGGGGAAGGAGATCACCATCAATAAATAGTTTAAGAACAAGCCTACAAGATAGAGCAAAAACTGCTGGAGGAACTCAGCAGGTTGGGCAATATCTCTTGGGATAGGGGTGAGAGGCAAGGTATTGAGGAATTTTCAGGTAGGGAAAGGAATAAAGGAATGGTCAACATTTCAGGTAGAGATCTCGCATCAACAGAGAGAGGACTTTCGCTATTGTATTTAATGTAAGGCTCCCATACTTGTTCGAATATTTCAATATTATTTCTTAAACTATATGTTATTTTTTCTAATGGACTCTGTAGAATTTCTGGTGTATTTTTGTTGAATGACAACATTGTCTGACTGAATTAATGCAACCTAGATTGTATACCTAAAATGGATGAGAGGGGGGGGTGGGGGGGTGGCTTGGGAGGAGGGAGGGGGGGGGGGGAGAAAAAGTCACTGTAAATGTGTGAAAAAGAAAAAGTGTATATCATGGCTATTGTGATTTATGGTGTGAAAAATAAAAAATTTAAAAAAAACAGAGAGAGGACTGAAACCCCAATACAGAGACTGGAAATTTCACAGCAATTAACCCCCCCCTCCCCCCACCACCAGCCTGGTTCCTTCAGCAGTTTGAAGACCCTCCTTCTCAAGGAATCAGACTTTTATTTCACACAGCCAAGTACACGTGGGTTGGTTGAACTGGCCAATTTAGTAGGTCCGTAGCTGGTAATCTGGTGGTGTGAAAGGTCCCAACCGGGCAGGATGAGTCAAAATCAACTGGGTTCAGACTCTTGGTAGGGGGCAAGTGTCAGAGCCTGGCCTTGACTGGGTAATCACTCTGTGCCAGAGACTTACCAGGTACCATTAGTGATGTCAGTGCTTGCATCAGTCTGACGGTTATATTTCACAGCCCAGCTGACCATGCTCTGACAGTCCCGGCGACTGCTCTGACAACCGGCTGATAGTAATGTCAGAGTGTGGCCGGCCGGGCTGTGAAATATAACTGGGCAGTTCGTGAGGCTGTCAGAGTGCAGCACGTAATACGTCACTCATAACACCACTGCTGGAGGTGGACCCCCCCTCCTTAAAATCCAAGGATCCCGAGGAACCAGGTAAATCATGTACAGTGAAAGGGTCCTGGGTGCAGCATGCACATAGATTTACCCACTTGCAAGGAGGGTTGGAGTTGTGAAAGGGGATTATAGAGACAGTTAGTTGAGGATTATGGGGATATATTACAACTTGATCAGGACAATGTCATTTGAGATTTTCATGCCATTTGACAAAATCTTCGTCCGCGAAGCCAAGCCAAAGAAAGAAGATATACCCAATCTTCTGTACATCTGTGGGATGCTTGTTGATTGTGGCTTAAAATACAAGAGCTGGAATGCCATGTTTCAGATTTATAGAACCAAAGAATAGTAGAGTGCAGAAACAGATCATTCAGCCCATCTAGTCTGTGCAAACTATTATCCTGCATAGTGCCATGCCCTCCCACTCTCCTCCCTTTCATGTACCTCTCCAAAATTTTCCTGAATGTCAAAATCAAGCCCACATTCACCATTTCAACAGGTAGCTAGTTCCACTCATCACTCTCTGTGTGAAGTTCCCCTTAATCATCTCACATTTTACCCTAACCCATGTCCACTAGTTCTCGTCTCAGTAAACCACGCTTGCTGGCATTTACTCTATGAATACCCTTCATAATTTTATATACCTCTATCAAATCTCCCCTCATACTTCTATGCTATGGGGAATAACTTGGTTAATATGTCCCTGTAACTGAGTTACTCAACTCCTGGCAACATCCTTGTAAATCTTCTCTGTATTCTGTCAATCTTATTGGTATCTTTAATGCAGTTAGATGACAAAATGACAATACTCCAAATTTTAGTTTCATCAATATCTTTTACAATTTCACCATCACATCCCAACTCCTCTACTATTTATAAACTGTGAATTAGGCTACACCTGGCTTGCAGCTCTGATCATGAGACTATAGAAAAATGACTGGAGAAGGTGCTGAGAAGATTCATTTTGATGTTACTTGGATGAGAACATTTCATTTCCAGGGAGACCAGATAGTCTGCGTAAACAAAGAGAAGCACAACTGGCAATAGGTCAGGCAGCATTCATGAATAGAAATGTCAGTATTTCAGGGTGGGACCATTTATATATCAAGACCCAAAATGTCAGCTATCTATTTCCTCGCCAATATTTAATATCACTACTATTCATAGGCTATGGCTTTGCCTTCAGTACCATAGTCTCTTGCAAACTCATTCCCAATCTGCTGGATCTTGGCCTCTCTCGAACTTTGATTTCGTAACAGACCGCAATCAGAGAAGGGCAAAGCAACTCTTCAATCTCACTCAAAACTGGCACTCTCGAGGATGTGTGTACTCATTTCCCTACTATACTCCCTCTACACTCATGACTGTTATAGCTAAGGCACCTTTAAATATGCTGATGACACCATGGTGGTGGGCCGGGTATCAAATAACACTGAGATTGTAAGTTTAGTGAGTCTACTGGCATGTGGCAAGATAACAACCTCTTTCTTAGTGCCAATAAAATGATCTGGGCCACGATGTACCCCAGGACGGCAAGGCGGGTGGTGCTGAACACACACTTCTCCTTGTTGTGAGGTTCAGCTCCGCGGCCATCTGGAGGAATTTTTCCAGGTTAGCATCGTGGTCCTGCTGGTCACGGCTGCAGATAGTGACATTATCCAGATAGGGGAACGTCGCATTTAGCTTACGCCGGTCTGCATGCGATCCATCTCCTGCTGGAAGATGGAGACCCCATTCGTGACCCCAAAAGGAACCCGGCGGAACTGGTACAGGTGCCCGTCCACCTCAAAGGAGGTATAGGGATTGTCCTTTGGGTGGATATGGATTTGGTGATACGCCAACTTCAGGTCAATCGTGGAGAAAATTCATTAGCGGGCAATCTCATTGACCATGTTGGCGATCCTCGTCAGGGGGTAGGCATCCAGCTGGATGTACCAATTAATGGTCTGGCTGTAATCCACAACCATCCTCGGCTTATTTCCCCCTTTGACCAACAGGTCTTGGGCTCTCTAAGGGCTGTTACTGGGCTCTATAACGCTTCCGCCAGGAGTCACCGCACCTCCTCATTGATGAAGTCCCTGTCTGCAGCGCAATAGCGCCTACTTCTGGCAGCGATCGGCTTGCAATTAGCGCACGATGTGGGAAGAGCACTGGTGGGGTGATGCGCAGTGCGGAGAAGCCGGAGGTTGACCGGGGCTGGTAGGTTGGCGTGCTGTGCCATGTGAGTGGAGGTTGGGGCCCCCCAAAGGCAAGGGTGACACTCTGCAGGTGGTACTGGAAATCCAGGCCCAGGAGGAGTGGTGCACAGAGTTTGGGCATGACCAGGAGCCTGAATCCCGTGTAAGTCTCCCCTCCCATCATTATATTGACCGAGCAGTGCCCGAGGGTACCAACAGTCTTATCCTTGGTGGCGAGGGCAATCGAGCAGGTGGTGGGGTGGATCTTTAACCTTAGGGAGTGGGCCACACTTGGGTGAATGAAGCTCTCGGTGCTGCCACTGTCCAACAGGCACTTTATTAACTGCCCATTGACTCGCACGTCCATCATCGAGCGCCCAAGAACGTGGGGAATGTCCCTGGTCAGCGTGGTGGCGGCCAGGACCATCTCAGAGTTGGAGTCGTCGCTCTCCGGAGGGATGGGGAGCGTTGATAGGGCGGCCTGGTCGTCGCCCGTGTTGACCATGTTGCCATTGGTCACTGGGTGCGTGCGGCGTGCGGCAGCTGATGGCACCTGGAGGCATGGGGAGCATCGGTAGAGCGGCCTGGTCATCACCTGTGTTGACCAAGTTGTTCTCCACATCGTCAGGGGCCCTCCGTGTCGGGCGCTGCCTGGCCCAAGATGGCAGCTGCACATTGGGAGCCACTGTGTGGCTGGCCTCCTTCCCCAGGCATGTCCGCTGTGCCAGGGGAAGCAACGTCATCACGGCCAGCGGCAGTGACATCACGCCGTGAGCCGGAATCGACCTCAGTGAGCAGCGAGGGCTGGTACATGCTTGGGGCACATGGTGCAACGGTTGCTGGCAGGGCCAGGGAAGATGGAAGTCGTCGCGGGGACAATGGCGCCGTCTGGCACGCACACGTGTGGGGGTGTCCGCGGGGGAGGTAGGGAGGTCATAGAGGACCGCTGAGCTGCCGGCACGTTAAGAAAGGTACATTTTTGCAAAGTGGCCTTTCTTGCCGCATCGGGAACAATACAGGTTCCTAGGTGGGTAGTTTTGGCGTGATCGTCGATCTGACCCACAATACTTATAGGGGCACCGGGTGCCTGCCGCAGGCATGTTCTCCTCCCCAGCTCAGCCTGGGGCTGCAGCTGCAGTGTGAGAGGGCCATGAGGGAGCCTGGGGAAATCCAGAATTGAAGGCTTCGACATGGAGGGGTGCTGCCTCCAGGGTTTGGACCACTTCCACATTCCTGGTTAGGGCATAGATGTTGTCCTCCAGCATCTTCTGCCGGATGGCCCTTGAGCATAGCCCTCGGACGAAGGTGTCCCGGATCAGCTTCTCGACCTCCTCTACACCTACCCCGGGTTCAGCCACACAATTGGGCCAACTCTCGCAAGTGTCCCAGGTAAGACTCAGCCATCTCTCCGGGTTGCTGGGCTTGGGTATTGAGGAGGTACCTTGCACAGACCACATTCATGGGGGGCTTGTACAAGTTCTCAAGAGTTTCCATTGCGCTCTTGTACATGGTGCAGCCTTTGGTTACCTGGAAGGCTTGGGGACCCAGCTTTGACCGGAGTAGGACCAACCTCTTCTGATCAGAGTCCAGGATGTTGCCCTCGTGTGTCTCGATGATTGCCTCGACCGCGTGCTACCAGATCTCTCGACCGCGTGCTACCAGATCTCAAAGTGTGTCTGGGCTTCCGGGTGGCGTGGCTCGACCTTGAGGCTCCCTGCGTACAGGAGTTTTTCCATGGCAGCCGTGGGAAAATTTTGTGGATTAAATTGTGGTGCGCTGTTAGACAGAATCAGACACACACAAGGTAAAGACTGAACAGGCTTTAATCCACAAAAACCTTCAAAGAGCCACTGCTGTCGCTGCCGCAACTCAGTGTGAGGCCTCCACAGGCTTGTATCCCCCGGAGGGTGATTGACACCCGACCGGGTGGGGCTTGATCTACTCAGGCCGACTGATTGGCCCGGCCGGCCAGGTGTTGTCCTGTCCTCTTACACTCCTGCAGGTACAGAGGTTGCCCCCTGAAGTAGGCTGGTGGTGCACCACCAGATTGGAAGGAACGACAGGAGGTAGTTAGTACGGCTGAGAACACAAGAACATCTGTCCCCTCCATGGATTCCAGCTACCCTCCCTGTTGCCTTGGAAAGGCAGACAACATATTGAAGGACCCATCACACCCCAGACACACTGTCTTTTCCCACCTCCCATCGGGTTGAAGATTATGAAAGCACACACCAACTGGCTAACAAAAGTTTCTTCCTTGCAACCATCAGGCTCCTGAATAAAATGGTGCTTTGCCTGCTGCTAATTGAACTTCCCTTTACATTGTAATCTTACACTCTGTAAATTGGTGCTCCATAGACAGCTGTATGCAATGTTAAATATAGCCTGTTGGTCTGTTTGCAGAAGAACCCCTCATTGTACCAGGTATTTTGAGGCAAATAAAATTAAAATTAGGGGGGGGGGCGGGGAATAATTAGTATTGTCATATAGATTTAAGGTGCAAAGTAAGAAGTTGGAGGGCATTTCGAGCAAGAATTCACCAGAGAATAACACTGAACCACAAAGATTTTGCTTCCTGAACACTTTGGATGTATTTTCTGGATTTTGGGCTACTGATCATGAAAATTACCTTAAAAATTTCCTATCATTTACCTGTTTTTGTGATTTCCTGTCATATTTTAAATCTACTATATATTGGCTAGTCCAAGCTTGCCTGGGCATGCACTCAGTGTAGGTGCTTTGCAAATGTTGTCTTAGGCCTGGGCATGCATGGAAGACATTTAAATATGTTGTTGAGAATTTTCTTGACAACATGCTTCAACCATACAAACCATAAAGTGCAACATGTCATTGAAAATTTGTTTTATTGAAAATTTGTTTTCTGCATAGTCTTTTTCCCTTGCAATTCTCGGTGCAGACAGTAATGAACATGACGAAAGGTTTCACCTGCACATTGCAACCATGGAATAGCAGAATCAGGGCAACTAGAATCCATCAACACTGGCCAAATATTGTTGGGATACTGACACGAGAGGCACCAGATGCTGAGTACAAACGAAAATTAGCAGCTAAAGGTTTTTAGGCCAGTTGAACTAACGCAATGTGACAGCATCAATAATGCAATTAAGCATGCTAAATTTAATAAGTTAATTTAATATTTCTCGGACTTCCTATGAGATACAGCAAATCTGAACTGATCCTTGTGTTCAGCTTGAAGCTGTCTATCATAATCCTTGTTTGTTTTTCAGGAAAGAAACCTTTTGAAAACATTTGTTGTGCAGTGTAATTGGATTCTGTAAAGCACTGCTCAGTAGTGAAAAAAGATAGTCTCATGATATTTGACAAGCATCGTCAAATACTTGGATTGGCAAGGCACAGAAGATAACAGATCCCCTAAATGTGATTGATATAGGCAGCTACAGTAAGTGTCATGGACATCATTTCTGTGGTCTATAACTTGATCACTAAACATGCCCATGTTCCTTGTAAATACAAGGTTGATGATATTTTCTATAATATTTTCTACAATACAAAAATAATGCCATACCATAGACCACATTTTTAAAAGAAAAAATAAACATGCTCCAAACTCCAGTCATTTTGAATGACAGCATTCTTACCATTGTGGTTAGTGTAATGCTTGCCACATTGACCACCGCCAGTGGGCTGATATCGCCTCAAACCGTGCATCTTGGCACCTCACAGTTTGGCGGGCAACAACCTCCTTTGAAGAAGACCGCAGAGCCCACCTCACTGACAAAAGGCAAAGGAGGAAAAACCCAACACCCAACCCCAACCAACCAATTTTCCCCTGCAGCCGCTGCAACCGTGTCTGCCTGTCCCGCATCGGACTTGTCAGCCACAAACGAGCCTGCAGCTGACATGGACTTTTACCCCCTCCATAAATCTTCGTCCGCGAAGCCAAGCCAAAGAAGATTACAGAACCAAGGATTGAGTTTTAAATTGCCCATTCTCCCTGTGAACAGTTAGCCTGTTCCACCATGTGCTCTGGCTTCATCCCACATTCCAAGATACACAGGTTAGGAAGTTAATTGGAGACATGGGTGTATTTGGTCTGTGCAGGCTGGAAAGGCTTGATACCATGCTGATCTGTAAATCAAGAAGAGAATTCCACTGGGGCATGGGGTGAGGGGGAAAGGGTTTCAGAAATCCCAGTCAAATTGTGTGAAAAGAATGAAAGACTTGCAATTATAGAGATCCATTCAAGGCCTCGGGCCATGCCAAAGCTCTTTACAGTCAATTAAGTTCTTTTGAAATGCAGTCAACTCTGGCATAGGAAACATCCGTCAATTTGCACTTAATATTGAAAATTCTAAGTGAAGCAGGAGAGAGAATTTACCCCATTTTTGAATGGGATCATGGGATCTTTCACTCCTATCTGTCCAGCACCCGAAATGAGCAAAAGGCACCTGTAACAATGCATCACACCCTTAGAGTTGCTCTGGGGAATTGAAGTAGAATTTTGTGGTCAAGTCCTTGGAATTGACTGGGAACTTCTTGACAGAGGAACTCTACACCTCATTTGTGAAAAAGGTGATCTCATTCCCCATGTAATGTTCCCAGAGAAAGAAAAGTTGGTAACTATAATAAGTTGTATCTGGAACTGCAGCTCTGGATTGGAGTACTGTACACCAAAGTTCCTGCTTGGTTAGAATGTCAACATGAATAGTTAAATACTTTGGACAACAAACTTCTGATTTAATAAGGCTCTCAGCAATGCAATAAAGAACGAAAACAAACATTTTACAAGTTAATAACAATTTTACTCGGTACTGATTGAATATTAACCATTCATCAAATGATCAGTTAGATCATTCTTTAACTTTTACTTGGAAGGGCATTCAAGTCAGACTTCTGCAAAGTGTCATGCTCTCTCTCCAACTTCAAACTTAAAAGTGCTATGCAAATTTTGTGTGGCACTGCTATTAATGATACCCGATTCAATCCACTGGATATTAAAATTTTATGAAACAAAAAAATTATACCAAACCATATCTAGCTATACAATTAAAAAAAACAATTCGTAGACTTTTGCTAAACAAACCAGACACTGACTTCTGGCAAGGTTACTGCCGATCAGCAGTTGAGTGATTGTGGGGGAATTCAAATGAAGAGCACAGACTGTGAGTGTTAAGGGTCATGAAGTTAAAAGTTAAACAATGAATGATTATAAGCAAGTTTGAATGCAAGGAATCTGCGGGTGTGTGCTGTGCACAAGGAATTTACACCAGAGGACAAAGGAAACCATTTCATATCAGAATTCTGAATTCAATTCCATCTCTTCTTCACTGGTATGTCCTGACAGAAAATGCACTGTGGCTTCTTTTTACACCAGAGGGAAAATTGTAGTTGCATTGGTAGGTTAATGCAAGTGGAATATATTGAAGATTTTTGATAAAGAAGGTGGTTTTCATCCTTTTAGAGTGGTACATGCAATTGGGCTAAAGAAGCATGCAAACCAAACAAATACAGGAAGCGCTGGGAATATTCTGCTGAGAAATGGCTGTGAGAAATGTCATCAACTTTAAACATTTAAATCTGTTTCTCAGGCCAACCTGAGTTTCATGATTTACTCTTTCAGATGTTTAACAATCCATTTTTGGGGGGGCTTTTCTTACCTGTACTCAATTTTGGAAATCTCTCAGTATTTAAACACAGAACATTGAGCAGGTCAGCTCAGGAACAGGATCTTCTGACCATGATGCCAATTCAAACTAATCCCATCTGCCTACACATACATGGTCCATATTTATATTTCTCTATTCCCGGTTTGTTCATGGGTCTGTCTGTTACTTGTTAAAATTACTATTGTATCTATCTGTACCATCTGCTCTGGCAGCATGTTACAGGCACCTACCACTCAGTGGAAAGAACTTGCCTCATACATATACAGTGCAGCACAGGTTCTTCGGCTCACACAATGTGGTGCCGGTCTGTATAAACATATCCCAATATTAATCTACCCCTTCCCAACCTCAATGCCCATAACTCTCTTTTTCTAACGTCCATGTGTTTATTTGTTTTTTAAACCAGCTTCCAGCACTAACTTTGTGCTGCTCATAATTCTTGGTGCATTACATTAGCAATATGCCATCTCTTTCTCCGACCCTCGCAAAAGCCTGCTACTGCAAAATCCTGCAGATCAAAAGGACATACATGGAATGTGAGAAAAAAAATTAGGTAGGTCATGGTAAGAGGGAGGTGAAAAAGCAATCTAATTTATTGGGAGGGATGAAGGAACAAGCTTCAGCATCTGATCAACATATGTTGAGGTGGTCTGAGGGAAGTTGCCACAGTTTTCAATTTGATTAAGCTCACAGGGTTTTCCAGGACAGATTTCCCATTTTGAAATTACAATTAAACTAGTCTCAGGAGTTCCTCCAGCATTTCTGTTTTTGAACTACAATCAGTGTCTGCAGTCTTTCTTGCTTCACCCCAGGGCCACAAATGCATAATTCATGATGATCAATCTGTTATTTGTATTCCAAGAATCCACTCAAAACTCAGTCCGAACCATGCACTGCAACTAATGAATCACACTACTGGTACTGAGCACCAACTACTGTGTATTCATGCAAGGATCATGAATAGAACAATTGCAAACTTCAGGTCCAATTCAGAAATATCCAACTTTTCTTAGTATATCTTCTATTAAATATATAAAGTTAAAGATTTCACCCATGCAATAAAATCTACAAAACTTGCAAAATTAAAGAATTTAATGAAACAACACAGAGAATGGTAATTCACACCTACCCCCCCTCCCCACCCATGGCACTCCCCAAATATGCACAGCAAACATGTGGAAGGTATCAATAGATCTACTTTATTTAAAGATTTAAATTGTGCATCAGCTGCCCTACAATTTTCACAAATCAGAACGACAGAAATTCCAGGGAAATTTTATCATCCATCTTCATGTCTCTGCTATAAGTCAGAAACTTTCCCCAAAGATTATCCCCATCTGATCATTACTGACAATTTCTTGTACAAGATTCACCACTCTGTAAAGTAAAAAGCATGAGAGAAATTTCTAATGCTGATTTTTATACACAGTTCCAATATTCATAGAAGAGAAAGACCACACATAGTGACTCTTAACACCTTTACAGTAAAAGCACAACCAACATGAAACCAACCTTGTTTCTATGCACCAAGGACAAACAAAGTTCTTTCAATCAATCACTGGCTTCAGACCTCTTTTACAGTATGGCTGCAATCACCACAAATAGTTAGAAGGAGACTTACTTTGATAAAGCAATCATTTAGAGACAAGTTGTGCCTGACAGAATCTTTCCAGCCTTTGTAATGCCCTTTGAAAAATGGAAACATGACACTGATTTCATGGAGAATCTGTAAAAAAATGTCACATTTAGAAACTAGTCAGATTCCCTCAGTATTTAAAGTAATTAAAATGAGGTGGTTCCAAACATACCTGGGATAACTTCAGTCTCTTTTCTGGAGAATTAAGGATCGCAATGGTGATGAGAGCAAGGTATGTATATGGTGGTTTAGGGTATCTTTGGTAGTTCTTTTTCTTCACAGGTTGTGCAGCCTCATCTCCTAGTTTTTCTTCATCACAGTCCTCTGCAGAGTTGGTGTCCACTTTCTCCTGCACCAGACTTGAAGGGCCATTGATATTACTGATGGCAGCATCAGAGAATGGTTCCATCGTTGGAGCGTTGGTCAGACTTTCCAAATGCAGACTTTGGGATGAAAAATCCCTCTGATTAGGAGAGCACAGTTGCTTGAAGTCAAGCAGAGAAGCTTTGGCAGGAGGGAGAGGGAAAGCCAATGTATTGCCCCATTCTTGCTTTGGAGGGTGAACATTGTTTCTGTCTGATGCTGGAGACGGGGCTGGAAACATCCCATATCCGTCTGCTTCCCAGCTCATTCTCATGCTGATCAATACTAGGAGAGCCACACCAATAGACTGCTGCCAGAGTTGTTTTCTTAGAAGACAATCAACATTTGCATGATGATCTTAAGTGTTATCAGTCTTAACACATGGGGATTAGTCAATTAATACAGCAGTGGGATCTTAAAGAATAGCAGAGTTTGGTAACCTAATAGAGTTAATGAGCTTCACATAATTGTGTCCTCTTCAGTCTTTTTTTAACCAAATAATGCATTCTTAATTATGACTTTAAATAAGTTAACTAGAATTCTTTACTATTTTCAGATAAAATTTGTTTTCCTCATTTTAAAGGGGTAGAGAGGTTGCTCTAATAATAAACAAAACACAAAAATAGCTTCACCAAAAACAATGAATTCCCAACAAAAATGATGAACGCCTCTTTGACTCAAAAATATACATGTTGCCCAACTACTGTTTCTTTGACCTTTCTCTCCTCCAGAGACCATCCCTTTAAATCTTATCTTTTTTAAATCTTTTATCTTGATTTGGGGGAATTAAAATGTGGTTTCACTCCCCTTGAATCTGTTCCTAGTTCTTCTTTTATTAATCATTTGGGCATTTCATACCAGGCCTCCACCTGAAGGCTGGCTACAAGTGCGGATGGAAAACTTAACATTTGCCTTTTATCTTCCCTCTTTGGCTTGGCTTCGCGGACGAAGATTTATGGAGGGGTAATGTCCACATCAGCTGCAGGCTCGTTTGTGGCTGACAAGTCCGATGCGGGACAGGCAGACACGGTTGCAGCGGTTGCAAGGGAAAATTGGTTGGTTGGGGTTGGATGTTGGGTTTTTCCTCCTTTGTCTTTTGTCAGTGAGGTGAGCTCTGCAGTCTTCTTCAAAGGAGGTTGCTGCCCGCCGAACTGTGAGGCGCCAAGATGCACGGTTTGAGGCGATATCAGCCCACTGGCGGTGGTCAATGTGGCAGGCACCAAGAGATTTCTTTAGGCAGTCCTTGTACCACTTCTTTGGTGCACTCTGTCTCGGTGGTCAGTGGAGAGCTCACCATATAACACGATCTTGGGAAGGCGATGGTCCTCCATTCTGGAGACGTGACCTACCCAGCGCAGTTGGATCTTCAGCAGCGTGGATTCAATGCTGTCGGCCTCTGCCATCTCGAGATGTTGGTGATGAAGTCGCTCCAATGAATGTTGAGGATGGAGCGGAGACAACGCTGGTGGAAGCGTTCTAGGAGCCGTACGTGATGCCGGTAGAGGACCCATGATTCGGAGCCGAACAGGAGTGTGGGTATGACAACGGCTCTGTATATGCTAATCTTTGTGAGGTTTTTCAGTTGGTTGTAAGGTTGCTCCAGTGTTGCATTCATGTTGAGAGGAACCTCATAGTGCCCTCCGGATCCGATGGAGGCAGGGTGAATGGTGCTGTAGTGCCACCCGTCATAAATATGTGGAAGAGCAACGGCTGTCTTCCCTACCCATAATCCCCCATGCAGCTGGAACCACTCTGTGTTTCCCAGAACAGTTCCAGCTGCTTGGGGAATGAGAGGTAGGGGAGACAGCCATTGCTCTGCCGCATTTTGAGCCACAGAGAGCAGCCCTGAAGGCCAAAGCGGCCTGGTGAGGCTGTCACAGCCTACACCGGCCGCCCCCTGATGGCTCACACGAGCCTCCACTGCCTTGATTACTCCCGCCTGCTGCCCCTGCCTTGAGGGGATCATGAAGGGAGAGGGGTGAATGGGGAGAGAGGTCACAGGCTGAAGGTGTCATCAGCCCACCCCTAACCAGCCGACTGCAGTGGCTTTACATTCAAGCCAGGTGGCAGATCGCAGCGCACCATCAATTATCCTTCTCCGAGAAGGGTTGGATTTGGCTCCTCGGAGCTGGCCACGGTGCATTCAGAAAGGTAAGCTTCTAGGCGTAAGGGAGGAGAACCTCCACCTTTAGAGTCGAGCATTTTCCTTGCTTGGAAAGGCCTATTGTCTCACTCATTTTTACTTTTTGCTCCATTCTCTGCCTTCCCCTCCTGCGACAAAGTCCTTAATTCTTTGGATGTTCTATAATACTGTAAAAGGCTAAACTTCTACATGTTCTTATCCCTTTTTTTCTCTTTTGTTTTGCCATAATTTTCTGGGTTTTTTTCTTATTTTGTTGCTTTCAAATCTGTCTTCCCTCCATTTTCAAAATTTATTTTTAGTTTAATAGTTTATTATTTCAAGTATAAACTCCGCCAATGGTTATCTCCAAAATCTCACACGACTCTACTGCCTTAAATGGAGCTATTTTCTTCTGTTTAGTCCTCCTTTGCAACCCCTGACCTCACTCCACCTTCCCTTCCCACCACTGATGAGAGTTTCTGTTCTCTCAGACTATGAATTCAAAGGTTAAAAGTTCAAAGGTTCCTTTTATTATCATGTAATAATACAAAAAATGTTATATATACATGATATACTTAAACTTTTGTCTGCCATAAAGGCCAAGAGCATTGCCCAGCACCCTTAACAATAAGAGGAGAAACAACAGAGTCCCTTTCAAGACACTGAGTGTCGGTGGATTTCCCCTATCACCCTCAAACCTCTCATCCCCCCCTCCCCCAGCACTCACACAACCTCTGCAGCCACACAAGACTTGTATAATTCGTTGGCAGCCCAAGTCCCAGTTCCAATATCATCAGGAAGGTTTCAGCACCCGAGACCCTTCAAGAGCCCATCTTGCCTTCAGCACCCTCTCGAATCCTGAATCCTGTTTCCCATGAACCAGTCTCCAGCAGTCTGCAGCTTCTGTGAGTCTTTCAGCCACTGAGCCCCTCGCTGGTCTGCTGTTGTGGTCACCTTCCTGGAGGTTCATCTCCTGGACTTCTACTTCTTAACCCTTGTTTGCATGTTCCAAACTCCTACCTCCTTCCAGATGAAAATTCTCAGTCTCCTCTAATCTTTACATCAGTTCTTTTAAAATTAAAAGAACTGATGCATTGTAATTTCTTTCTGTATTTATGTTTCCTCTGCTAAGGGAAATAGCTCCTTCCAATTGACTAATCCTTCATAATTTTATACTCTGAATCAAATCCCCACTCTGTATCCCAACGAAACAACCCCAACACAGCCTCATTTTCCTTAGATTCTTTGCAGTTTTCATCAATCCATTATGCCTCCTGATACACAGAATTGTGACTATAGGGGGAGCCCTTAAGCCATTGGCAGGTGGAAATTTCAATGATTTTGTCTGAGGACAATCTGTTCTGCGGTTGAAGGAAGCTCTCATTGCTTGAAAATTGTGATAAGAAGACCATGAATAAATAGCAGAAGTATTTCCTGCTTTTTTTCAGGAGTTTTACCCACTTCAGGGTGCTGAAAAATCTTCTGTAAAGACAATTTGTTCACTGCAAGGTCCCAAAGATAATAATATACTGAACCAGAAACACACAGACCACAGATGTTGGAATCTGAAGCTAAAAAAACAATCAGATGGAGGAACTCAGTGGGTTGGGCAGCATCAGAATTCAGTTACAAGTAAGAATCTTGGTACATGTGTACATTGTTCAACGCATACAGCAATGAACTCAATATATCATCAGAGATGAATAATGTTTTAGATTTTAGATTTCAGATTTATTGTCAGAGCACATACATGACATCACATACAACCCTGAGATTCCTTTTCCCTGCGGGCACAGCAGAATTGCCACTAATTAGTAGTACAAAAAATAAACTGCATTTTTATGCCAGAGCCTTTCACCAAGAAAGCCTCGATGAAGGGTCCCAGCCTGAAATGTTGACCTGTAGTGTCTGCTACGGCAGTGCTACAGAATAAAAAGAGGTCCTTTGACAGTGCGAGGGTGAACCAGTAACTGACTTTATTATTTGAATTCCTCGCGCTGTGCGTAAGGGAACACCCAGTCCGGTGACGTCTGCGCCAGATTCCAGAAGTGACGTCGGCATGTCGCAGCGTCACTCTCTGGCCAGCAGAACGCCACCCAGAGCGGGGAGTTCCCCTGGGCAACACATGGCGTCAATCATGGGCTTCTCCTCGGGAGTGAAGGGGGACCACACCATCTTGAGTCTGCCAACTGGGGCAACGATTCAGCTCGTCTAACCGCATGGTGGCTCAGCCTGTTACACCACCGCGCCTCCTCCCCCCGAATCGCCGCCGCCTGCTGAGGAGGTTATTTAGAGTCTCTGGGTGGTCGGCTTCTGTGCCTAACCTGACCAGAAGGTCTGAATCCAGGTGCGTTGCCCTGAGGCGGTCGATTGTGAATCTGTCTTGTTGGCCGCCAATGCCCAGTGTAAACATGACACCATTTCTCTGCAGCACCTTGAATAAGCCTTTGTAGTGCCACTGTAGGGGCATTCCTTGTTGTCCTCTCCGCAAGAAGATGTAGTCATTGGACTGTAGGTCTGCGGGGATGTGGTAGGTTAGAGAGCCATGTCGGGACTGTGGCAGAGATGCCTGTTTACTCGCTTGCACCCTCAACCTCTGGAGGATGTCCAAGGAGCTGGGCTGTGGGCGGGGGGGGGGGGGTGTTGAAGTGAATGTTCCCTGGGATGGTAAGTGGGAAACTGTACACCATCTCAGTGGAAGAAGCTGGTAGATCTTCCTTTAGTGGTGTACAGATGTCTAAGTGCACCCATGGGAGCTCGTCCACTCAGTTTGGGACTTGTAGTCAGATTTCAGAGTTGCCTTAAGGTGGCAGTGGAAACGCTCAACCAGGCCATTTGCCTGAGGATGATAGGCTGTGGTGTTGTGTAATTTGCTGCCACAGAACCTAGTTAGGTTCGTCCAGAGCCACGAAGTGATCTGCACCCCTCAGTCTAAGATAATGTGGGTCGGGACTCCGAACCACGCGACCCAATTGGATAATAAAGCTCTGGGGCACGTCTCTGTGTAGCACGTGAGTAGGGGTATGGCTTCCAGCCAGCGGGTAAAATGGCCAATTGTTGTGAACAGATACCACGTACCCTGGCTCATGGGGAGTGGGCTGACAATGTCTATGTGCACGTGCTCAAACCAGCGCTGTGCCGGTTCAAAAGTCTGGAGTGGAGCTTTGGTGTGTCTGTGTATCTTGGTGCATTGGCACTACAAACAGGTTTTAGCCCACAGGGTCATGTCTTGGCAGAGGCCATACCACACAAACTTATCAGACAACAGGCGGACAGTGGACTTTATGGAGGGGTGGGACAGACCGTGGATCTAGTCAAAAACCCGCCGTCACCAGTTGTAGGTAGGACGGGTCTGGGGAATCCTGTGGATATGTCGCACAGTAGGGACAGGCCTCCTGGTGAGGGGCAGAAGTTGTTGACCTTCAGGATGGTAATGGCAGTCCCGGAGGCCTGGACATCCGCGTCCTCCACCTGGTCCTTGGCCAGCTGGGCGATGTCGAGCCCCTCCTGAGGTTATGGCAATCGTGAGTCTGGATGATGCGTCGGCCACCATGTTGGACTTGCCTGTGACGTGACGAATATCTGTGGTATACTCCAACATGTAGGAGAGGTGACGCTGCTGCCTTGCTGACCATGGGTCTGAGACCTTGCTGAGTGCATAGGTGAGTGGTTTGTGATCTGTGTAGGTTGGGAAAATCCTTCCCTCTAACAGCCTCTGTGACTGTAATGGTAGCAGTAACCTGGATTCCGTCACGCTCGATGGGGGTTTCAAAACAGTGGAACTGTCGGGGTCACCACTGTAGCATCTGCTATGGCAGTGCTACAGAATAAAAAGATGTCCACACGGTGTGAGGGTGAACTAGTAACTATTTGAATTCCTCATGCTGCACCTCAGGGAACACTCACTTCTGGTGACATTTGTGCCGGCTTCTGGAAGTGATGTCTGTGCGTTGCGACGTCAGTCTCTGGCTGGCGGTATGCCACCTGGAAGTGGGGAATTCCCCTGGGCAACACATGGCGTCAACTGCAGGCTTCACCTTGGGAGTGGAGACCCACGCCATCTTCAGTCGGCCGACTGGGGCAGTGAATCGGCCCGTCTAACTGCACGGTCGCTCGGTCCGCTACAGACCATTCCTTTTTCTCTCACTGATGCTGTCGTCTCGTTGAGATCCTCTAGCAGATTTTGCTTAGCTGCAGAAGCAGATAGATGGGAGATTTGATGCAAGGATAAATGTAGATACTAGAGGTCACGTTAAACCTAATAGTTAGAGTGACTTGAATATTTTGTGTGGGATATCTACCTCCTGCAAGACACAATTAGAGGGGTGGCTGCATAGAGTACTGAGCACTTCTAGAAAAGGCCTGCCAGTTGCAGTGTCTGATGGTGCAGGGGTCAGCCAATGAGCTTGGTCTGGGAAAGGACAATGGTCAGAATGGGTCTCTTATCATGGAAACAGTTTAATAACAGTAGGGTTCTTTATTGTTAGATTTATTTAAAGGGAGTGATTATCCTTGACTAAGTGGTTTATATGAATGGTTGCACTATTGATGTGGTCTCCAAACACCAAATTTGATGACTTGTTCATGACAATAAATTCAGATTCTTATTCTGACACATAGTGGAATCAAGGAGAACTTGTACAAGGACTAAACACAAACTTCTCAGGTGTAATAAAGAAATAATGTGTAAAGTAAACAATCTATCTCGATAAGGGGTCGCCACCTTGAAATGTCCTCTGGTCATTTCTAGCCTTGGATGCAGTCTTGCTATTGCCTACTCAAGATTCCAGCATCTCTGAGTAATACGCAAAACATATTTACTTTGACGACAAAGTAAGTTGTCAAAAATATTCCCACCCAAACAAAAGACCCATTAGTGCTCTGGGAAGGGGCTCAAGCTCACCAGTGTTGAAAAGGGAAAATCAAAGAAGGTGTGAATGGTACCAGCAACTCATTGGAGGTATGAGACTAGTGGAGATTGTCCTATCAAACTTGACAGAAGGTGAACACACGGAAAACAATTCTTTTTCTGTCTGGGTGTTGGTGCAGTGGGAATCTGTGAACCTGCAATTACCTATCTGAGATGGAGTTAGAAAAATTGAGCAAGTTGTAGAAGGTGTCGGAGGTGGACTGGTGGGAATAAGACTCTGGGTTCTGACCATGACCAGGCAGCAGAGTCAGAAGCGACATCTTTGGCAGCTGTGGTTGCATTTCATGTCTTTGTGCTCTCCCTGGGCTCACAGTGCCTGCTCTGGGAAGTTATGGATGGTCTTAAACCACTGAAGCTTGTCATGCCTGGTGCTGCTTCTTTGAACAAGCCTTCCATAACCTTTAGATGAACTTCATCATTTTAGCCTGGTCTTTGTGAAAGGTTTCTGACCCAAAGTATCAGCCATTCTTTTTTTCCCCCCACTGATGTTGCTTAACCTGCTGAGTGGGAAGGGGAGATAGCAAGCATGAAAAGGCTGGGGTCTGGGAGGGGCAAGAGGAGACACTGGGTGGGTTTGAGTGAAAAACAAGAACTCCTTCTCTGCACCACTCCCACCTTCATGTGTCCAGTATCCTATCACCCCTTGGGCCTCTATTATCTTCCCACCCTCTTCTGCTTTACTAATTCCCCTTCCCACTTTAAACTGGACCTGAAACATTGACTGACCATTTCTCTCCATAGATGATGCCTGACCCATTGAGTCTTCATCTCCTCCAATGCTCTG